>NW_027643769.1:0-75134 GCF_032717465.1 Coenobita brevimanus | reverse complement strand
ATAATTTACGTAACTGTTCGATGACCTGTACATTTTTTCACTTGCTACATCTAAACAATTTTATTCTTCGGTGTCAACTCATAGTGAAGGGATTGGAATCAGAGTCCATAAGTGTGGTGGGTAACAATTCTTTATTTGGGACAGTATGTGCTCGTTAAGTGGTAAAGTGACTAGTGCTGATAATACTGTTTATGTAGATGATTGTAAGAGGCAACTAAATGGTAGATCCCCTAATATGGTAATGAAATTGGTGTAGTAATGTTTGTCAGATGACTAAAGTGGCTGCTGTCAGAGAATTAAGTGGTAAATAATGCTTTATTGTTGTCATCAGCTGGCATTTAAGTAACAGAGATTGGTTCTTGAGTGGTAAATAAAGTGGTATACTGTTGTTGGAGAGATGCTTGTAATGTTTCCTATAATCCATTCACTTTAACTTGACCCAGATTTTAGTCCCTTTGCAGCTTATTGCACGTAGTTCGGTGGCAGAGGACAATGCTACGACTCTACATTCTCCCCATGGAACTCTCTTCGTGACTAGCAATATATTCTAGTGTTTATCTCTTGTTACAGCTCAATACTCAAGACGAAGACATGGAAATTTTAAGCCAAGTAAAAGTGAACAGAATACAGAACATGGAGTAGTAATTTCCTAAGTGGCTAGTGATAAAAACAGTGATTCTTCTGGAGTAATAACAGGTAATTACTGTAGGTTAGGGATAGTTTAATTTTATAAGATGATAGCCGCTTTAATTGGTACTGAAGTCTACTAAACTGCCGCTAATCTCGCCAGACTGCTAATTACTCTTCATCAAAAGGCAGTTACGCGGTACTCGCTTGCACTCACATTCCTTCCCCACTAAATCCGTCGTTAAAGGCATTCCCAGAGCCAGCTAATTGGGGCGTATTCTCGCTGACGTAGGCGATTCGTAACACCTATTCCCCAGCGAATTATTCTCCTATTGCTACTTAACCGCTTCGTTGAAATGAATGTTCTCAAGGTATTTTATTCATGTTAAGTCTTGGTCATTGTATGTAAGGAAAATTCTAGCATTTCAAAAACTAAAAAGAGACAAATTTTTGATAATATTTAGTAGAAACAGCACATGGATTTTTTCGCTTGAGCATACCTCGCCATTTGCTGACACTTTTCCTCTATGACACTTCCCTCGCAAAAGATCCCTGGGTGTATTAATGACCCCAGGGGAAGGTGGTAATTTGCTATGAAGTGTTATAGAAGGAAAAAAGTTAGCAAATGGAGAGGACATTAAAGAAAAAAAGTTCAGAGTACATGAATTCGAGATAAAGTTTCTGCTAAATATTTACCCAATTTTCCTCCCTCTGATGAATGGATTTTCCCTCAGCTGGGCAAAATCGTCAAGTGAAAGCCTAACTAAAATAGCTTGATGTGTCCATACAAAGAGAAAAGAAAAATGGTCCCTTGTATGATGCTGATGAATATTATATCAGTATTGAAAAGCTAAACAGTATAAAGAATATCAGACAGTAATAGTAATGTACAATGTGCAAGGTAAACTGTAAAGTAAAAAGTCCTACCAAGTCTTTCTGTGTAACCGAATCTACAAACCAGTATGTCTACGTATATGGGTTTTAGTTGTGTTTCCTCAGTTTCCTCAGTCGTTCAGTCTCTGGGTTATGATATTAGTCCATTTTAACTTGCTGGAGGTTTTCGTTTTTGTGGGCTTATTACCGGTAGTACAGTGGACGAATACGATAATAAGACGGCCCTACGTCCTTTCCGTGACACCTCTTCGTGATTAGCACCATATTAGAGCTTTAATACCCTGGTACACCTCAGCATTCAAGACTGAGAGATGCTAACTTTAGGTCAAGTTATAGTGGACATCGTATAGTTTGGTCAGCTCTAGTTTCTTCATTCTCTGTCTGTCTGTCTGTCTGTCTGTCTGTCTCTCTCTCTCTCTCTCTCTCTCTCTCTCTCTCTCTCTCTCTCCACTTCAGTGTTCTGTAACTGGCTCTCACTTCCTTAACTTCTTTAGCCCGGTGACGTATATGGCTGAAATATTCGTGCTACTTCCAGACCACCAAATTAAGCTTTGGGAAGACCTCTAATAATGAAGGAGTGAATAAAGACAATATCTGACACCTCGAGCTCTCTCTAAGTAAGATATAACCACCTGGAGACAGCAATGACTTAATAGAAAAAAACATCTAGGGGGTTAAGCTGTGTCACATTGCTAAAGGAAAAAACTTATAATCCTTGTATTCCATGGTACAAGAGTGTTACCCATCTCACAAGTCCATAGCATTAGATGATGTAGAATTACTCTGAACAAAATTGTCTGAGTAGGAAGAATGAAAAGCCATCGTAGTGAAAAGGCTGATGGAGACTTACTTTTCCTTAACCTGCATATTATTTACCTTCTTTCATAACCTGATGCGCTTGAAGAAGGAAGTTTCCCTTTTATAGTCACTAATGAGTATACCGGCAGTTTAGTTAAAGAAAGAGGTTTGCTGATATGACAGATTACGTAACCTTTTCAGAAGCTTTTATGGCGGGGCAAGTATTTACAGGCTGGGGGCTTAATGGTAGCTGTCAGTTTGTTTACTGCTTTTATTCTCATTGCATAACATGTTGTGCGTTAACCCCTTTAGCCTGAGGACTCCTTTAGCTTATTTCCTTTCTATTTTCTTCAGCGAAAGTCAGATTATTAAGTTCAGCTCAGGACATCCCCCTCGAAGTGAAGGGGTTAATGAAGGCTAAATCTAACCCCTCCAGTTCGGAATGTTGCTCCAAAGCCAAGTAAAATGGCCTGAAAATAACAGTACTAATATACAAAAATGCGTCATCGTTGTGAAAAGGTTAATAGTATACGTCTGAGCTCTCTCTCTCTCTCTAATTCTCATCTCCCCATTATTTTTTTTTTTGTAATATTCTCCAACTGCCTTTGTGAGATGATGTATTCTTTCTCACTCTGTTCTTGTTAGGTTTTATATCTCTCCTTGTAAAATATCCTTTGCTGGGCTACATGAGGGGAGGATGCATATAACTTGTGTGCCTTGTACCATGACCTACAAATTCCATCTCTTTCCCATCATTTTGTCTCCCTATAATAATTTGTGCACTGTTATCTGCTAAATCTATTCTGCCACTGTGTCTACCCTGTAATTCTCCTGTACCTTGTTACCTATCCTCTACCTATCCCTACCAAACTGTACCTTCTCTGATCCAGTCATTCTCCTGTACATTATTATCTACCCTCTACTCAACCCCGCCAACAGTACCTTCTCTACACCCTTTTCTCCAAGTGACGTACCTTGTTGTGATGGTACCAGTAGATGTAGACGGGCCGCTCCGTACCGTGGGTGACTACGCACGTGAGGTTGATGGGCGAGCCTCGGTGCACGTGCATCTCGGGAGAGTTTAGGACCCACGCCCGGGGCACTGTGGGTGGAGGGGTTAGATTATTAGAGTGTGTTAGTTTTAGTTAGGGTGGGTTAAGTTAGGCTAGGTTAGGTTAGATACGGTTTAGTTAGATTAGGTGAGTCTTGTTTAAGTAGAGATAGGGTGGGCTGAGTTAAGTTGAGTTGGGCTAGGGCTAGGTTAGGTTAGGTTAGTTCCTTAGGGTGGATTGGGTTTGGTTGATCTGGGTTGGTTCCGGTAGGTTTGGTTGTCAGGTTTTGATGGGATGGGATGGGTTGGATTGGATTGTCGTAAGATAGGTTAAACCAGTAAAGTGCGCTTTGTGAGCGCATGACGAGCGAACGAGCCCCATGTTATTACAATTTCCCTCTAATATACTAGAAATGGGGTGTTTTCCTTGGTGATTTCAAAAACGAAACATAGCAATAACGTTAATGTAATGTTATAGGCGGAATCTCCGACATTAAATTGCTAGAGCTGATGCCAAGAAACAATGTTACGACGAAAAATCTCTATTACTTTGATTTCATAATTGATGCGTTCACCGATTAGAGCAGAACACTCCCTTGGAAACTTGAGATTCCAAGGAGTTCCTACACATTCACTGATGAGTTTTTAGTTGATAACAAAATTTATTGAATGAATGTAGCACATGCAGAAAGACTTTCAATTCTACTTCACATAGGTGTAAATTTATTAGTTTATGCTTAGCGTGACGGTCGGGTCGGGCTGGGCAGGGTCGGGCAGGGCTGCTCATTTCCAAACTTAACTGAGAATACACATCGCTCGCTTGCTTCGCTCGCTCGCTATGGGCTGGTTTAGACTGAACTGAGTTAGACTGAGATTTAGCTGAGTTGAGTTGGAATGTGATGTGTTAGTCTAGGTTGGGTTAGGCTATGTTAAGTAAGATTGTGTTGTTGGGATGGACTGAGGTGGGCTGAGTTTAATTAAACTGACATGTATTACGCTGTGCCAAGATAAGTTAAGTTCCGCTAAGGTAGGTTGATTTCGGTTAGGATGGGTTAAGTGAATTAGGTAAGGCTATTTACGATGTCAGGTTAAGTTAGGTTAGTTTGGACTGGGTTTAGGTGAGATGGGTAGGGTTGGGTTAGATTGGCTTATGTTTGGTTCGAGTAGTAGAAGATATGTTATGTGCACGGTCATCGGGAGAGGACAGAGTTGGTTTAGGTTAGACTGGGAGTTGAGTTAGGTTACTTGAAGCAAGAGAGAGAAAGGCTGGAGAGTAGTAGTTTAAGTTTAGGTTAGATTAAGTTAGGCTACAATTGTGTGCGAGGTGGGTGAGGGAGAGTATCTTTAGGCTGATGAGAAAGATGGCTTGTACTGTAATTTGCGAGACAGATGATAATAACCAACCGATACAAATTAACCAGATTCTCTCAGATGTAAGCAAAGGGTAGATTTTCACCAGCATCATAAATAAGGAAAAGGTCAGATGTCAAGGGTAGAGGGACACAGGGGAGGAAGGGTGAGAGTAATATCGCTAAGAGTAATCACACATACACATTAGGTAGATTGGCTGGAGGGGGACACACCTCAATCCTTGCCTTCCTCCGACTCTTTGTGACAGTCAAAAGGATACATATTAGGCCAACTTTACCTCAGCGAACATAGGAGCCGGTTCTACACACCAATGCCTGTTCCATTCAGTTTCACCTTAATTCCCACCATACGATTTAATTCAGTTTAGCAGAGCACTATATTAAGCAAGAAATTAATGAATGCCACTCCAATCCATGTAGTTCGAAAAGTCGCTCTTCATCTGAATAAATTACCTGACGACAGCGAGAATAAGATGAATCAAAAAGATGCCGTGATACCGAAGGGATAAAATACACATTAGGAAGATTGGACAACAGAGGACATCACCTGCGTCAGCTCGGTGTGACAGACAGAAGAAAGACACGCCAGCCCGACTTTGCATCAGTGATAATATGTACCAGAACCATACCTACTTTCGTGCCTGCATTTCAAGCTACACTTGGAAACTATCTTCTCAGTAAACATAATTTCCAGATGTAAGTTTAAATCTTCCAGTTCTACTTTCATTATGAAGTTAAAATAATTCACAATACTGCTCATTTAATTTGCTTTATTCCTTTAATATGTCTCACAAATTATTGTATCCTTACAAATACTTGTAGGCTATATAATTATGCTCTGCGTACCTTATGCAGTATTCGTAGCGAGATTCCGACCGCACTGTAAACTGTTTAAATATTCAGTGATCCACGGTAATGATTCCTCCTACGTCTGCACGAGCTCCCGGGCCCCAATGGAGTTGTATTCTCGTGTGCATAGTAGGCTTCCCAGCATTTCTTCCTAAGAGATTTATTTTTCCTATTGCTCTCTACTGTCCTCTTTGATGGTATTTATGTCTTTTCATAACGAGACAGAATGCAATGAACAAATACTAATATAATAACGTTCTATGTCTACAAATTAACGATACGGAAGAAGCTTCGTGATTCTCCTATACATTAGTCGAATGGGACAGTCCTGGATGATGGCACTCAACAGCTTCCACAGTTGCCCAGTAATCCTATACAGCTGAATTACACAATAATTAATCAAATAAATTAATTAATTGATATACACCAGAAATTCACAGGTCTTTCGATAAAACCACCGTATAATCTTCGACCAACATAACCAGCTTTACTTAATGATTCTCAACCCCCTCATGATAGGGACAACTCTAGTATTCCTTGCTAACAAACACCTCACGATTCTTTAAAAGATAGATTCACAGGAGCCTGAGAGTGTTGCTAGCTCCTTTAATTTCGCTCTGAGTTCGTTTTTGCTGAGTATTCACGTTATTCCGACGGCGCTGAAGATGTAACCAATTCCATTCCCATTCGCTGCTAGTGCACAGTCCTCCATTCCCTGCCCACTTGTTTGGCTTGAGATATCGTGAAAATACGCCACATTTCAGTTTTGCATCACCGATAACATAACCATCAACTGCAGTTAACCCCTTCACTACGATGGCGTACATTCATTTTGCTCAGGCTGCCACCGGACGATTTTCAATTAAAGTTAGGACGGGCTTCTTGTTTTGGAGGGATTAACCGTTGCCATATCTCACCACGCCTGTTATAAAAGTCTCTCCTAAGCTGTATAAAATCGTCTAAACTAGATTTTAAAAAAGTTCAAATACATAAACAGTGACGAGGATGTAATAAAATGAAATATGCGTACAGTATGTTCAAAATAAATTATCTACTCGGTCCTGTTTGTCCAAATTAATCATGTTTTTTGTACTCTTCTGAAACAACTACTTGGAAAAACAATGCTTATCACCGAAAACAGACCCTTCTCTGCCTCAAATAAACCAAAAAATATTGAGGATTCTAAACCCATTGGCCATTCAGTCCTTCCCTGCCACACTACTTTCCCTTCGCTGTACTCTTCAGGAAAATACGCAACTCTTCGCTTTTTCCAGGATACTCGATCGTATTTCCAGGATTTCCTACCCAGAAAACCTTTTGAAGGCTTTGGGTCTTAGTATCAGCAAAGCGGATTTCAGTGACCTTGTATTTAATGGCGTTATATTTTAGTCGTTATTTCTCTTTCCAGCTTCTTTTTCTTCTCTGTATTTATCTACTTTTATTTGAAGGCAGGTAAACTTTGGAACCTTACCTGACTAAAAAATGAAAGTATGTAAGGGAAGGAGCAGGAAGGGATAGATGGGGAGGAGGGGTTTTGGAGGAAAGAAGAGTCTTTGAGGAAGGTAGGGGGTCGATTTAGATGGGGGGGAAGTCATGTGGGAAGTAGGATGGGAAGAGTGAATGGGTGTGAGAGTCGAGAGAGAATGGTGAGGGAGAGTGGAGGGTAGGGAGAGGAGGGAATGGGAGGGAGGAGACCGATTTAGAAAGGGAAACTAAGAGAAGGCTAGACAGGGAGAGGAGTAAGGGAGGGTGGAGGAGTAGACAGGGATGATGGAGAGTGAAAATGAGTGAGGGATGGAGAAGGCTAAGGAAGCGGGGGAGTGACGGGGCTGGGAGAAAGGCGAGTGAGTGGGGAGGGGGTATGGTTGAAGGAGGAAAGATGGACAGAGGGAAGGGCAGTGGATGGTGGGGAGGGAGGGGGAAGATAAGGAGTTGAAACGTGTGAGAGATGGATGGAAAGAAAGAGAAGAAGCAGGGGGGGGAGGGTGAAGGAGAGGGGAGGGACAGACACAAGAGGATGGAAAGGGGAAGAGAGATGGGTAAGGCAATAAAGGTTACCGTAAAGGGAAGTCGTAGTGACCACTCAGGTAGGCTGGCATGGGGAGCATAAAGGTAGGGAGGAAGAACGTTGGCAGAAACAGAGAACAGTGAGCGAAGGGAGAAAGAAAGGAGAGTAAGGCAGCGAGAAATGAGATATAGGGGACTGTGAGGAAAGAAAGGAAAGGGGGATAATGAGGTAGGGAGGAATAGCAGTGAGAAATATAAGGGAAGGGAAAATGGTGGATCATAAGGTACATAGGAATGGGGGATGATGAGGTAGGGAGGAACAGATGGTGCAAGAGGGACTAGTGAAAGAATCTACAGTAAGAATGAATAGATGGAAAAATTGTAGTAAAAATAATTCGTTGTTTTCGTTGTTAGATAGGCTGACATACGTAGGAAAAAGAGTGCAGGGTGAAATAACTGAAGTAAAAATGGATATGGAACACTGAAGCAAGAGCAACTGGGGATAAGGAGAAGTGAATGAAGAAATGGAACAATGAAATGACGGTAGAATAAACTGGGATAAAGGGAAATAATACCAAATAACTATGAGTGCAGAAGTAAAAACAACGATAACAATCTTTCTCATATACCCTGTGAAGTGTAAAGGCCCAAGGATACGTTGATATAATCTGGAACGTTTGACGCATTCACTACGATGACCTATTTTGTGGTTTATTCTTGCTACTTCCTAACGACTGCATTAATAATTTGAAAGGCCTATGATATGGAAGGGGTGTGTGAAGGCCATAAGTCAATTCTCACTTTCAAGGTTTCTGCTAAATGGAATATAATAGTCTTAGGAAAGCAAGAAGAAAGATACTAGAAAAAAACATCCTGGTATCTATGGCTGAAGAGTAAGTAACCATCGTACTCCCTTGGTACCACTGACAAAATGAAGTCTGGATGAGAGGTGAAGGGAGGGGGGAGAGACGTAGGAGCTCTGAGGTATTAGGCTGAGGTAAAATTGGAAGGAAGATGTGAGATGACGGGAATAGTAACTGTATTTCTCAGAGAACATATCTTCATATTATTGCGTAGAAGTATCCCCTGAAAATGCATAGATTTTTGTGAATTTATGAACTAACGAGTATGTCCATAAATATGTGTTACTCCTTTCGGTACAAAGACGCCAATTAAATTTTTTATTGTTACCGCCTGGTGCTCTTCTGTAGCTTAGGGAAGACCTCTGCTGGATATATATATATATATATATATATATATATATATATATATATATATATATATATATATATATATATATATATATAGTAATGTACGAAAAACTAATAATGTTCGCCCTTCAGCAAGTCATGTTATTTTAAATGTAATGCCCTATAGACTGGCAGTGAAGGCGGTAACATTTGAGGGAAGTGAGTAACACGTGTGAGAAGGAAATAACCAAAGAACTTATCTTTTTTATTACTTGTATTTCCGTCCAACCCAGTATACATAAATGTTCATGGCAGGATATTATTTTCCAAGTCTCCTGGGCATGATATTTTGTTTTTAATACGGCCACACGATTTTTTTCTTCAGATTAATAGAAACCCATTGTAGTGTAAGGGTTTGATGCATAAGGAAGCGCTTCTGTTGCCACGTGTGCCGGTCATAACTTTTTCCTGTATTATTTTTCCAAGTTAGAACAGCTGAATTCATGGCTGAGCACACACACATTGCATCTGACATAAGAGACACATCGTTTTTCGTCAGCTTTAGTTGCGTTAGGTCAGTGGGAGGCTTTGTTTGTGAGGCCAAGAGTGGAGGTGTGTCACAGGGATGGCGTAGGCTGGCTTTACATGCTTTTATCTGCTTTATTCGCCTTTGTGTGCTTCCTGAGCTTTATGGCGCCCTTCGTATTGGCAAGTTTAAGCAATAGTTCAGGTGCTGCGCGATAGTGGCACCTGAGCTGTGTGTGTGTGTGTGTGTGTGTGTGTGTGTGTGTGTGTGTGTGTGTGTGTGTGTGTGTGTGTGTGTGCGCGTGCGTGTGTATCCACAGACTAATGCTTTGGCAGATATGACCTACTGCCCAAGCGGCTTTTGTAGTGCATTCGAACTGTTTGTGTCTCTCTTTGTTAACACACACACACACACACACACACACACACACACACACACACACACACACACACACACACACTCATTCGGTACGATTTTTTTTTTACCGTCCACAACCATATCATGATTTTCATTTTACTCTGCTACCACCAGACGATTTCATTCGTACCTGGGATGGCTTTTGGAAATGGATGGGTTAGATATTGCCTTCACCGACGCCTCTGGTTAATGGAAAGAGTACGTCATCGGAGTGAAGGGCTTAATTTTAATGGCAGACGATTTTATTCAGCGTAGGTAAAATCTCTCGTAGCGAAGAGGTTAATAAAATGAAACTTTACAAGCACTTGTGTCTGTCTACCTCTTGCATCCTCTCTCTCTCTCTCTCTCTCTCTCTCTCTCTCTCTCTCTCTCTCTCTCCTTCCGTATTCCGTTTTCTGTATTTCATCATATCCGTACTTCCTTTTTCTCCTTCCTGTGTTTCACCCTCACCCTTCTTTCATTTGAGTTATATATCTCTGTGACACCTCATTCGTTCATTTACATGCTGACCCCCTCTCTCTCTCTCTCTCTCTCTCTCTCTCTCTCTCTCTCTCTCTCTCTCTCTCTCTCTCTCTCACCCAGCCAATACAATCCCCCAACAGAATATGCCATAAAACTTCCAGCTTTTTCTTTTTTCCTCAGCACCCTCTCAAGTTAAGTTGGGTTGCCTCTGTATATTCCTTCTAAGGCCTCGACACAAGTTATAATAGAGGGGTGTGAGGAGGTGGGAGGGAAGGAGGGGGGAGAGAGGAGGGAGGGGATAGAGAAGAGGAGAACTAAGAGACTGAGAGGGAAATTCTATTGAATGAGGGAAGGAAGACAGAGAAGGAAATGAGGAGGAAGAGGAGGAGAGTAAGGGTGAATGGGAAGAAGGAATGAGGTTCTTAAAGGGAGAGAATTAACAAGGTGAAATGCATTTATGGGCAGGGGAAGGACAGGAAAGAAGGAAGAAGAGCGAGGGATAGAAGAACTGAGGTATAAAGAGATGCAAGGAGAAGGAGGCGGAGATAAGTAGGATAGAAGGGAAGAATTGGAATGGATAATGGGAGAATTAAGAGATTTAAACGAATGTTAGTGGGTGAATGAGAGATGGGAAAGAAAGAAATGCAATTAGCGTACGAGGGAAGAAATAATGAAGGTATGCAAAAATGGACGGTGAAGTAGGGGGAAGAAAGGAAGGAAGGAAGGAGGAAGAAAATGAAAGTATGCAAAAATTGAAAGTGAGAAATGAGGAAGGAAGGAAGGAAGGAGGAAGGTAGAGGGGAGGGGAGATGTGGAATGGAAAGGATAATGAAAAATATAATTGGCTAACTGAATATACTGTAAGTGGTAAGGAAAGGATAAGAAAGAAGGCAGAGTAGAGGAAAGGGAAAGAAGAAGGAATGAAGAGAAAGCAGGAGGAAAGGAAGACTGGGACAGTGAGGAAGACAGATGTGGAAGAGATGAAAAGTTTGACAGACGAATGAACGAACAGACGGATGAGGAGAGAGAGAGAGAGAGAGAGAGAGAGAGAGAGAGAGAGAAAGTATTGATGGAGGAGGGGAAATAGAAAGAGAGCGAGAGAGAGAAACTGCACGGTAGGAGGAAATTTTGACAGCAAAATTGAGTTAAGGAGGAGGGAAGAGACATACAAATTCCCAGGAAGAAGAGACGAAAGAAAGAAAGGAAGGAGGGACTGAAGGAAGGAAGAAAACTAGGAATGAATGAATGAAGTAAGGAAGGAAGGAAAGAAGGAAGGAAGGCTGGAAGGATGAAAGGACGGAAGTCGGACGGAAAAAAGGAAGGAAAGAAGGAAGGATAAAGAAATGGGGGCAGGCAGCGCTGGAGATAGGTGAAAGGAAGAAAGGAAGTAGGTAAGAAAGGAATGACTTTATGAAGGGAGAGAGGTAGAAAAAAGATTGTCTAGGAACAAGAGAAGGTAAACAGAGGGAGAGAGAGATAAGTGAGGAAGAAAAGGAGGGAGGGAAGGAAGACAACCGACAGGGAGGGGGATAGGGAGAGAAGCAGGAAAGATAGCTTGCTAGGAGGGGAGGAGAGGAGGGAAAGAAACAGATAGAGTGGGCTGAGTGAGAGGGAGGAAGAGGGGGACAAGGGATAGGGGGTTGAAGGTAGGCGAGGAGGTAAAGAGAGAGGGATGGTGAGTGGGAGAGAGGGAGATATGCAGGGATGGAGTGAGAAACGTAAGCAGGGGGAGGGGAAATTGAAGATATGAGGATAGACAGGAGAGCAAGGATGGAGGGTGGGATGGTAGGCCGACATACAGGAGGTACTGATGGGAGAAGGTATTTGGAGAAGCTAAGGGGAAAAGGAAGAGAGGATGGGAGGAAGAATGGGAGGAAGGGAGGGAGAAAGGGAGGGAAGGAGGAAGGGATTACAGACAGACAGGAAGGTAGAAAGAGAGGGACAGTGAAAGGAATAGAGGACGGGTGGGAAACTGGAGAGATGGAGGAAGGAGGGTGAGGTGGAGGGAGGAATGCGCACATAATTAGGGGACGAAAGGAA
Organism: Coenobita brevimanus; assembly: GCF_032717465.1. Classification (NCBI taxonomy): domain Eukaryota; kingdom Metazoa; phylum Arthropoda; class Malacostraca; order Decapoda; family Coenobitidae; genus Coenobita; species Coenobita brevimanus. The sequence continues at coordinate 62,903 of NW_027643769.1, read as the reverse complement.
GGAGGAGGAGAAACTGGAGGGTGGGACGGAGGGAAGGAGGGATGGTAGGTAGAGAGACTGAGAGGGAGGGGGAGGGAGGGAAATTGGAAAGATGGAGGGGGGAGGGAGAGGATGCACCGCTTGGGAATTTCTCTGGACTTAAGAATTTATGTAAACGTGTTCCTTTATGTGGCATGGGACTGCGACAGGTTGTGGTGCGGCCAGTGTTGTGGTGATAGTTATGGCGGTTGTGGTGCTGGTGGTGGTAGTGGTTTTCGTGGTGGTAGTTGTAGAGGTGGTGATAGTGGTTGCGGTGGTTGTGTTGGAGATAGTTCTGGTGGTTGTGGTGGTCTTGGTTGTTGCAGTTACCGTGGTGTTTGTGATGCTTGTGGTAGCTGTGGTGGTAGTTTTGCTTGTGGAGATGATGGTAGTTGTCTTTGTTGTGGTGGTATTGGTAGGTACGGTGCATGTGGTGGTAGTGGTTATCGTGGTGGTGGTAGGTGTGGTTGTTGTGGTTATTTTCGTGGTGGTTGTGGTGGTGATGGGTGTGGTTGGTGTGGTAGGTGTGGCTGTTGTGACTTTTGCTGTTGCTTGTTTGATTTGTCGTCCGTTCGGAAAGCTGATGATGTGGCTGTGGTGGTGGGGGGTTGCTACTGTGGTACGTGAGACTGTTGTGGTAGCTGGAACTGGAAGGGTTTAGTAGATGTGACTGTGATAAGCTTAGTAACTGAGGTTGTGGTAGTGAATGGTTGCTATTGTGGTAGACGGAATTTCCATGGTAATAGTGTCAGAAACAGTATGGTAGATGAGAGTAGATGAGATTGTTGTCCTGTAGCTGTGATTGTGATAGTCGCAATAGTTATGGTTGTGAAAGATGTGATTGATTGTGCATGGTGGATTTTATATGATTATTGAAATGTCTGCAATGTTGAAAAAAAGTTATAATAATTGATGAGTTTGCAAAATGGTTTATATGATTACTCTTTCCGGTTGTTGTCGATGCTGTTATGTTTGTCCTTGTCCTTGTTCTTGATGTTGTAGTTGTCGTTGTTCTTGTTCTTGATGTTGTTGTTGTTGTTGGTAGTTGTGGTGTTTGTACGATACTGACTGAAATTTAGGCTACTGTTGTTGTTACTGATGTTCCTGTTGTTGTCATAAACCTGAGTGATGAGGTAAGTTTCTGTTATTGTAGCCTCGGCCGTGACAGTTATGGAGAGAGAGAGAGAGAGAGAGAGAGAGAGAGAGAGAGAGAGAGAGCTAATTTCGAAATCCATGTACAAATCAGTTCCTATCTCAGTTCACCCTTGTTAAATCCACCCTTCTTCTGACTTCCAGACTCCTCATTTTTTCAGCATTAACACCTCCCTGCGTTCCATTTTCTTCCTACTCCTCCTTGTCATCCTTCCTTTAATTTTTCTTCATCACACCTTAAGACTGATGGGCCTTCTTTGCACACTATTGCTGGACTTCTTACATTTCGTCTCTGTAGTTATGAAGAGAATATTCATGGCTATTTTTACACGAAGCTTTCATTTCTCGTACTTCCCTGTCTTTTGTTTTTATGCATGATTACCTATATGTCTTTTACTGAAACATTGATTGCTTTACCGACTTCATAAATAATCCTTTTGCTTTCTCTTTCCTCGCTATTTCATTCCAATATTCTTGCAATCGTTTCATGAAGCAATTTATTACCAGACGTCTCCCTTAAACCTCAATAAAATCGTTTGGTTGTAACAAGAATATAATTAAAGACAACCTAATTACCTCCTCTCTCTCTCTTCTTGGCTGCCTTTTTCTCTCTCTCTTGTCCTACTTTTCACCCTTGTTCCGCGCACATCGTTTCTGGCTGTTAACTTTTCTCCTTAAGAGAGTAAGCTCACACCCCACACTACCGCCTACCTTTCTTGCTCTTTTTTTTTCTTTGCTCTCTTTCTCTCGCTGGTTAATGCGTTGGCTCCCACCCTATCGTTGTTCTTAATGCTTGTGTAGCTTGGGACTTCTCTCTCTCTCTCTCTCTCTCACTCTAATAAAATGAATAAAATCGTCTCTAAGTATGAGAGAGAGAGAGAGAGAGAGAGAGAGAGAGAGAGAGAGAGTTTTCGAGCTGGTGGGATTAAATAGAGCCTTCAGTAGTATCTAGCATATGAGAACTGTCCTAAGCTGAATGAACTGATCTGACGGTAGCAACAATACAGTGCAAAGTACTTCGTTGGGTCGAAGCTCAGACATCATCATCGTCATCACCATCATCATCGTCATCATCACCACACATCATCATCCCTTAACACATCGCTGGCATCATCATCTGTCATCATCACCACCACCACCATCACTACCTTACATCACCTTTTAACACTACACCGACGCTTCCATCTCGTAAGCAGTGGTGCCCTCCCCCCTCCCACTTCAATGCCCTCCCCTCTAGCTCACACCCCAACTGTGTATTTCTCCTAACGCTTTCTGTCACATCCATATCCGCACCACAACGCCCCTTCACTTCCTCATTTGTCAGTCTGTCTTTCCTTTTAACTCCACATGCTCCCCTCAGTAATCCTCTCTCCATCCCCCACCTCAGCGAAACACAAGGAAATGTTCCTCACTTGCCACGACGCGAGACTGGTGTGCGTAACCAGACAGCCAGGCACCACGAAGCTGCGCGTCCACACCCCACCTACAACATTTGGTAACTAAGGCCGTGATCGCTGTCTGATTCGCTGGTGTGGCAGCGAGAAGCGGATGAACAGGTAGACGGCCTGGCGCCATGGCCTAACCGAAGCAGATGTACACACCACCATCCCAAGAGCGACACTGAGGGTCGCTGACTGGGCATAGGGGTTTTAAATGGGTTGAGGCAGACAGGTAGACGCCGCATTGGGGGCGGGGCTTGCAATAAAGAAAATTCCCACATAATGTAGGGGACCCTTATGTAACTTTGACGAATCTTTATACCGTCCATTGTCGTTTCGTTTTTATTTTCTCTCTCTCTCTCTCTCTCTTGTTCTTACGTTGCCTCATGTTAAAAGGTCCTTTTATTTCTTAATGGCGGTGGTCTAATATAAATTTCCATGTGGCTCTATATGTGGACACTCAGTGGATTGTGTTTTCCATTCTTTCCAGCTAATCTACAGTTTATCACATCTTTCCTGGCTTATTTCCCAGCGATATCTATACTGCATTCGGATTCTACACTAAGTTATTTCCTGCTTAATCAGTTGCTTTGTACTGTGATCGTATCGTATCGTTTATAAAAGCTCCAATAAGCTTGCATGCGTCGGCCTTGGTCACATGATGGCTCTCCACGCTGCTTGATCTCTGGCAGCCTCCCTATTCAGTCCCTTATCCCTGAGGTCACACTCTATGACCTCGTCTCAGGTCTTTTTCGGTCTGCCTCTCGCAACCCTACCCCCGACGTTCAGACTTCTTACTGTAGATCCATAATATCTGAATGTTTCTTGTCTGCTTCTTACCATTTGTAGAGGTTCCCTGTACTGTGTGTGTGTGTGTGTGTGTGTGTGTGTGTGTGTGTGTGTGTGTGTGCGCGCGCGCGAAGTGAAAACACGAGTAATGGGGACAAGGATGGCGTTGGTAATGAATGGTGATGGATGGAATATCTCAAATTTGTTGTATGCTGATGATGCATGGTGTGGCATGAAAATGAAAAGTCAAGAGTGAGAGCAGTGGAGATGGGACTGCTGAGGAATGTATGTGGAGTACAGAGAGTGGATAGGATACGAAATAACGATTCGCGGAAGATGTGGAGTGAGGAAGTCGGTGGACACCAGAATCGAAGAGAGTGTACTGAGATGGTATGGTCATGTGGAGAGAATGGATAACAATAGAGTGGTGAAAAAGGTATATCTGAGCTAATTTGAAGGAGGGAGGAGGAGAGGTAGGCCAAGGAGAAGGTGGAGAGATATGGTGGATGAGTGTGCTGGGATGAGAGGTATGGAAGTCGGTGAGCCTGGCTGGATGAATGTTGTGAGAAGTGCATAACCAGGAATTTGGCACCCCATTTTAACGTGACAGCGTTCTAATTGACTGTATCAGATAGGTATATGAGAAGCTACAGAACGTGGTGAAAGTTTTTTTGGTTTATCTGATGGAGCCAGGATTCCGGGGCTTGACTAATGAGTGAATGGAAGCGTGGTCCATTGAACTGGGCAAACTTAGGTTGTCTGGACGTTGCTACTTCTCACCCTGCCGTAGGGTGGTAAAGGAGGTCTGGATGATGATGATGATGATGATGATGATGATAATGATGATGATAATGATGATTATGATTATTATTATCATTATTATTATGTGGAGATTGTGAGGCGTGAAAGGACTGAACTTTCTGGTGAGTCTTTTGAGTGTGTGGAAGAGTTTTGTTATCTGGGACACATGTTATGTGCTGGAGGTGGGGCTGGAGCAGCTCTGTGGCTAGAGTGAGCAGTGGTTGGAAGAAGTTCAGGAAGCTGTTGCCTCTCCTGACACTGAGAGGGCTCTCCCTACGTGCTAAGGGGTCTTTGTATGTGGCATGTGTTAGGAGTGTAATGCTGTATGGTAGTGAGACCTGGGCAGTAAAGAGAGAGGATATTCACAGACTCAAACGTACAGAAATGACAATGATTAGGTGGATGTGCAGTGCGTCCCTGAGTGTGAGGCCTGGGGGAGGAGAGGGGGGCTAAGTTTGTGACGGAAGAGTTGAGAGGTAGGATTGGACTGGAGTGTACTGGTGGTGTGATGAGGAGGGGTAGATTGAGATGGTTTGGTAGGAAGGATGGGAGTGGAGTGTATTGGTGTGGTGATGAGGAGGGATAGATTGAGATGGTTTGGGAGAATGGATGGGACTGGAGTGTATTGATGTGATGAAGAAGGGTAGATTGAGATGGTTTGGGCATGTGGAGAGGATGGGGGATGACAGTTGGGTGCAGAAAGTGAGAAATGTGAACATTAGAGTTAGGGATGCGAGAAGCAGACCGAAAAAAAAAAAAAAAACCGGGGCGAAGTCATTGGGTGCGACCTCATGGATAAGGGACTGAATAGGGAGGCTGCCAGAGATCGAGCATCATGGAGAGCCGCCAGTAGGTGACTAAGGCAATGCATGCAAACAGGTTGGAGCGTTTATAAACGAAACGAGACGAAAAACGAAGCGATGATAGTACCGTACAACTGGCCTGGACATGGCACTTGTACTGTAGATGCCACACAACAGTAAAAGTGATTTAGTTCTCACCAAACACTACCAGTCTGATGTAGCCATTCAGTCAGGAGATCATTCCAACACACTTCTCACTTTCTGCACCCAACCGTCATTCCCCATCCTCCTCAAATACCCAAACCATCTCAGTCTACCCCTCCTCATCACTATACCAGTACATTCCAGGGTGTTTACTGTGCACGGCCATGTAAGGCAATGCACACACGGGGCTGGAGGTGACTGGGTTGATCACAGAGGACTGGGGTGACCTAGAGGTTCACCTACCACCACAACAGGGGGTCAGAGCTCATGGTACGACACTCCAGCCATTGTGGAAGTGTTGCCACTGAGAGGATATGATAATAAACATAGTGTCAGTGAGGGGCAGCGTCTGTGGCAGCCATCCAACGCGGGTGACGCTAAGCACCCGTGCACACGTCAGTCCTGGCAACACCCTTCACTGGTGCACTTAGGGTACCAGTGCAAGGGGCCAAAAGAACACCGGGGCAAGGTCTGACTGATGATATGATGAGTGACATTATCTGGCTACCCCACACCACCAAGACATGTCACTCAGCAAAACCATACAGGTGATGGAGCACGAGGAACCTACCGCACTCAATGTAAACATGAGAAGGCCAAAGACACAACACATACGGTAATGAAGAGACCAACACAGCGGCAACTGAGCAAAATATCGGAGGTGGCCGACTACTTCAAGGATTAATGGATATGATTCCAAGGTGGCGACCATCATCCACTCACTTGATGTAGTACTGCCTACTTCTTCCTTTACCTCTATCATTCTTTTTCTGTGTCTGCTCTCCTCTCTTTCTATTTCTCACCAGCATCCACTCACTTGATGTAGTGCTGCCTACTTCTTCCTTCACCTTTATCATTCTTTTTCTGTGTCTGTCCTCCTCTCTTCCTATTTCTCCCATCTTTCCTGTCACTTTTTGTTACTCCTCTTTCCTTTTCAGGTGGCTTTACATTGAGTGACAAGCCTAATGGTTTCCTGTAAGCCAGGAAACCATTTACAACGCTGGGTGGTAACCATATAACCAACCCATACGTGTTCCTTAAGTGTCAACAAGTGGGTTGGCGGAGGGTTAGTGCCCCTCCCCGTAAAACAACTAACTCAAGAGACAAACGGCCACCCCTTGCCGGATTATGGCGTCTGGCGATAGATACGGTAGATAGATAGGTACGGGATTAAGGCGTCTGGCGATAGATTGATAGATAAATACGGAATTATGGCGTCTGGCGATATATAGATAGATAAATATATAGATAGATGAGGGATTATACCGTCTGGCGATAGATAGATATATAGATAGATATGGGATTATGGCGTCTGGCGATAGATAGACAGATGGATAGATAGGGGATTTTGGCGTCTGGTGATAAATAGATAGATAGATAGATGGATAGATACGGGATTATGGCGTCTGGCGATAGACTGATAGGTAATGAATTATGGCGTCTGGCGATAGATAGATAGAAAGATGGATGGACATGAGATTATGGCGTCGGGCGATGGATGTATAGGTACAGGATTATGGCGTTTGGCGATAGATAGACAGATAGATGGATAGATACGGGATTCTGGAGACTGGCGATAGATAGATAGGACGAATAACTGTCTATCTATCTATCTATTGCCAGACGCCTCAATCCTGCAAGGAGTGGCCATAAACAAATCGCCTCCATGTCGCCCTGTCCCCCGCCATTTCACTGCCCTGCTCCCAGCTCACATCCCCCTCTCTCATATACCTCTCCACTCCATCCTTTCATCTCATCCTTGGCCTCCCCCTCCCTCTCCCCCTCCACTTCACTCATATACACTCTCCTCGTCAGTCTCTCACTCTCCATCCTCTCCACATGGCCAAACCACCTCAGTGTGTTTCTCCTAACGCTTCCTATCACATCCACATCCACACCACAACGCTCCTTCACTTCCTCATTTGTCAGTCTGTCTCTCCATGTAACTCCACATGCTCCTCTCATTTTTTTTTATGCAAGGAAGAAGGAACCAAAGGCCAGGAGCCGGGAAACCGTTCCTTCCAAGAAAAAAAAAAAAAACAATACAAAGGAGAGCCAAATTCAAGATCCTTTCATTTCGAGATGCCTGGACACACTGCGTCTGAAAGACTGGAGATCATAGGATGTAAGAAATACAGACAGAGGGAGAGTTCCAGAGTTGACCTGTTGCATAAATGAAGGACTGCCCAAAGGATCCTAGTGAGATATGCCACCTTCCCCTCCCTCTATAAAACAACGATAATAAATACAAGGAAATTATAGTATATGTAAAGACAGCGAGGAAAACTATTTAGTATGTGTTTGTTTATGTAGATGCATTTCTGATGGATTGATTAGTCTATAGGAAGTTGTTACATAAGAAGATGGAGGGTGAGCGGTTCTTCACATCCCTATCTATCTATCTATCTATCTATTGCCAGACGCCTTAATCCAGCAAAGAGTGGCCGCAGACAAAACGCCTCCATGTCACCCTGTCACCCGCCATTTCACTGCCCTCCTTTCATCTCACACCCCCCTCTCATTTACCTCTCAACTCCATCCCTCCACCTCATCCTCGGTCTTCCCCCTCCCTCTCCCTCCCTCCACTTCACCTACATACACCCTCTTAGTCAGTCTTTCATTCTCCATTCTCTCCACATGTCCAATATGGCTTAAAGATACAGTAATACACAACTCTGTACGGTAAGTGTTATGCACAGCTTTGTTTTACTGTGTTTACATAGAACTATTCCTACTTGTTTTTATATATTTGCTTTAGAATCCATTGTCATTATACAGTGAACTACGCTATGTTGTAGTTTCCTCTTTCTTGCTTTACTATCCTTATCCATCAGCATGTAGAATTAGATCTCGTAGTCATAGTCTACTCTGTAACAAAAAGCCTCGAAAGGATCATAAGGTCTGTTGCTGTTTGCTGTTCTTTGTATTCCTTTGTACTCCCTCCCTCTTCTCTCTCTCCTCCCTCCTGCCTCACATCCCTTCCTCCCTCCCTCACATCCCTTCCTCCCTCCCTCATCCCTCCTTCTCAATCTCTCCCCCTCTCCCTCCCTCTCTCCCTCTCCTTCCCACCCTCTCTGCCTCTCCTTCCCTCCCTCTCTGCCTCTCCTTTCCACCCTCTCTGCCTCTCCTTCCCTCCCTCTCTGCCTCTCCTTCCCACCTTAACACTATCTTGGAGGGCGCGGGCTATGGCATTATCCCCAGCTGACACCCCCTCCTCCTCTCCTCGGCTCTGTAAATGAGTAGCGTGTAATTTTTCCCACGTGCATGTCCGTCGTGTGTGTGTGTGTTGATATTCGCCCCGCACATGTAGGGGCACGGGCAAACAGAGAGCCCGTCAGGGAAATGGCGGAATCAAGCTCTCGATTCAGAGCAAAGCGGGAACAGCAGGCGGAAGGACGAGGGGAAGGCGGCAGGGGCAGGGGAAGGTGCGATGGTCAGTGGTGAAAAACGGCTGGGCAAAAAAAAGCACCTCAAGTCTGCCCATCAGAGTCCGAGATGTCGGTGTACTCGGAGTCGCGATCTATATCCTCGTACAACTCTAGCTCCCCCGAGTCCCTAAGGCGAGGTGGAACGCCTAATGGGGAGTCTTGAAGGACCCGGCTAAGAGCTAGAGTTATGCCGCGTTCGAGCCTGGCGGCGAGGAGCTCACGAGTACACGCAGCATCGTCGGACTCAGCAGAGGATGGCAGAACAAGGGCAGGTGAGGGGCTTGCAGGCGGCGGATCGGTGGCGGAAGTTGTGAGATCCACTCCCTCAGCAGCAGGTGGAGAAACGGAGGGGGAAGGGCCCTCGACGTCGCGGTGGTCGGGCGAAACGGGGACGGCAGCCCTTTCCCCCTCAGCTGCAGACGGCAAGGAGTGGATCTCAGCAACGGTGGTGATGGTGTCAAGCTCCATGGCCGTGATCGGTGCCGGGTCGGTAGGGGGAGAGACAGACGAGCCAGTCGCCCTGTTGAGGGGTCCGTCCAGGCACAGCCGTTTGCGCGGTGTGCAGCGGGGCCGAGGTGGAGGTGGCCGGGACTTGGGCTGCGCAGGAGGCCGCCGGGGACGACGATCTGGACGAGGGGCTGAATATGCGTCTCCGACAAAGCTCTGGGGATGACAAGTCTTGGTAGCCCGTTCTCCTCAAAGATCTGAGGGAGGAGAACGTGCAACAGAGCCTTGTCACCCCCACAAAAAGCCTGTGCCGTAGCGACGCACATCGAGACCAGGAGATTAGTCTCCCCAGAACACCCAGGATCACGAGACTGGCGTCTCTGGGCCGTGGGGCGCCGCCGTGCATGGGCAGAGCCCTGCACAGCAGCACCTCCCGGCCCAGTGACATCCGTAGCCTCGGGACCCTTGGGTGACTGACGGAGCCGAAACTCCACAGCCTCACCCTCGCCAAGAGAGCGCCGAAAGTGTCGGGGGTTAGGTGCAACGATCCGGAGTCTGTGCACGAAAACATCAGCACCGGTGTCCCGGCGCTTGATGAAGCCGTACCCAGACTTCACGTTGAACCACACCACCGCACCTGTGATCTTCGTGACTCCCGGCGGCCTAGAACTACTACTGCTGGATGCCCCCCTCAACGGGTCGTAGGCGGTGGCAGTAGATCGCTGGTCGGGCATAGCTGGGAAGGTCTCACTAAGCCGGCAGTGATCCTCCTACGGCTGCTAGACCGGAACTGCATGTCCGTCGCTTATTTGTTTTTCCACATTAGCAGACGATTTTCACGGAGCGGCAACCCTGTCAGCCTGTCTGTCTCTCCACGTAGCTCCACATTCCTCTCAGATAACTTATTTCCTCACCACTTTTCACACGAATAAAGATTGGTTAGGAGAAACACATTAAGGTGGTTTGGCCATGTGGAGAGGATGGAGAGAGTGAGACTGACGAGAAGAGTGTATGTGTGGTGGAGGGGCGGAGATGGAGGGCGAGGCCAAGGATGAGATGGAAGGATAGAGTGGAGAGGTATATGAGAGAGGGCGGTGTGAGCTGGGAGCAGGGCAGTGAACTGGTGGGGGACAGATCGACAAGGAGGCGATTAGGTTGTGGCCACCCTTACGTAATTAAGGCGTGTGGCAATACTGTAGATTGATAGATGGTTCAACTGAAAGAACAGGCAGTATCAAAGAACTGATGAACAATATCCTGCCTCACCTTTGTTCATCTCGGCAAGATGGGCAAGCTGTTGAAACACTATCAACACTGAGAATAGACACACAGCTCGAGCGTCCTTCCCCTCTCACGGTTAGAGGGTGACTGACGGGATTCGAAGCTTCTCTAGGTCGAGATAAAATACTTGTTTTTATTATGCTGATTAATGTTTACCTTTAGTATTATTCCTATCTATATATCCATCTATAGTCAGACGCCTTCATTTGCGTAAGGAGTGGCCACAAACAAATCGTCTCTATGTCACCCTGTCCCCTGCCATGTCGCTACCCTCCCCCCATCTTACACCCCCCCGTTTATGTACCTCTCTACTCCATCCCTCCATCTCTTCTTTGGTCTCCCCCTCCCTCTCCCCCCTCCATCTCACTCACATATACTCCTAGTTAGTCTCTCACCCTCCATACTCCCAAGTTACATCCCCCGCTCTCTCATATATGCCCTACCGCACTCCTCCATTCCAACATCTCCTCCTCGGTCTCCGCCTCCCTCTCCACCCTCCACCTCACTCACATACACTCTCCTAGTTAGTCTCTCACCCTCCATACTCTGAATTTTCACCCCGTGTCTCATATACATCCCTCCATCTCTTCTTCGGTCTCCCCTTCTCTCTACCTCGTTCATATTACTCACATACACTCTCCTAGTTAGTCTCTCACCCTCCATACTCTGAATTTTGACCCCCTGTCTCATATACCTCTCTCCTCCATCCCTCCATCTCTTCTTCGTTCTCCTCCTCCCTCTTCCCCCTCCACCTCACCCACATACACTCTCCTAGTTAGTCTCTTACCCTCCATACTGCCATCTTCCATCCCCCGTCTCTCAAACACCTCTCTTCTCCATGCCTCCATTTCCTCCTCGGTCTCCCCCTCCCTCTCCCTCCCTTCCACTTCGCTCACATACACTCTCCTAGTTAGTCTCTCACCCTCCATACTCCCAACGCTAATTTAGTCGTCTGGGTTGATGATGTTCACCTGAAATACATTTTTATTTATCCTTTTTACTAGCAAGCATCCCAACCCCGACCATCGTGGTGGTGGTGGTGGTGGTGGTGGTGGCAGCAGTAGTAGTAGTAGTTGTTGTAGCAGTAGTAGTAGTTGTTGTAACAGTAGTAGTATACACAGGTAATGTCAGCCTGCTATCCAGCCTGCTGTCTAGTGTGTTGTCTGTTGCCCAGTCTGCTTGCCTGCCTGCCTGCCTGCCTATCTGCCTGTCTACCTACCAGCCTCCCAATTTTCAGCCTACCTAGCTGCATGCTTGCCTGCTATGCCTACCTGCCTGTCTGTGCCTACCTGCCAGCCTGCCTGTGCCTACCTACCTGCCTGCCTATACCTACCTGCCAGCCTAACTATCTACCTACCAACCTGCCTTGTCTTTTTTTTTTATTTGATATCAACAAGACACTTAAATCTTCAGTGGAAACTATCAGTACAGTAACACTTTATATTCAAACTCCAGCATCGGCAGAGAGAGAGAGAGAGAGAGAGAGAGAGAGAGAGAGAGAGAGAAAAGTACGTAAGTAATAAGGACTGGCACCAAGCCCAAGAGGAGTATATGGCACTAAAACCGCTGCATAAAAAATGACGGGTGTGCTATGGTGGAATAAAGGTAGAGGGGAAGACGGGGAAGACACTAAATGTGAGGCAAGATACGGGTTTGAGATAGGAAGCGCATGAGGTGTGTGATGGAAAACACAGGGGATTCACCAAGAAGATCGGCTAAGGTAGGGGCACGTCCAAGGGAGTAAAGGAACGGGAGAGTCCGTCTGCGCACGACGTGGAACGAAGGGCAGTCAAGCAAAAGATGGTGGACCGTGAGTAGGGCCTGAAAACATTGACAGTTCGGAGGAGTGCCTCGTGACATTAGAAAGCCATGTGTGATCCGCGTGTGGCCAAGGCGCAGACGGGCTAGGGCTGTTTCCCAACGCCTGTTGCAATGGGAGGACGACTGCCAGTGAGTGACAGTACGTTTGATGGCGCGGAGTTTGTTATCAGTTGTAGACGTCCATTTTGCTTGTCACCGCTGGCCAAGGAGACGGGTAACAATCGGGAAATAATCAGTTGCCGGGATAGGATGAGGTGTGACAGAGCAAGAGGTGACAGCTGCACGTGTTAGGCAGTCAACCCTCTCACTACTCGGTATTCCAACATGGCTTGGGACCCAACAGGAGACAGACTTCAATCTGGTGTTAATGCGGAACAGCCATTCCTGTATCTTCAGCACTAGCGGGTTGCTGGCAGGGATAGACTGAATACCATGTAGTGCACTAAGTGAATCTGTGAAAATAACAAAAGTGTGTAACCTTGATCGGTATATAACACGAAGGGCCAGTAAAATGGCCAGCAATTCAGAAGTGAAAATACTTGTGACTGGTGGAAGGCGGATCTGATAGGTATGGTCTGGGAAACGAGCAGCAAAATCCGAGCCCACAGAAGACTTAGAGCCGTCTGTGTACACTGGGGTCGCTGAGGAGTGACAATGCATATGGTCCATAAAAAGATGATAAGAGTTCCTGTGGGGTGGAACAGGACTTTGGACAAGAGAGCAGGACATCACAGACAGTAGGGCGAGGAAGAAGCCAAGGCGGGAACATAGAATCTCGCAGAGGGAGAACTGAAATAGCAGGGAAAAAAGGGGATGGAAATAAATTGGAGACCCTACAAGGAAAAGATGAAGCTAACGAGGGCGGAAAAGGAGGGGAGAGGTGCGTAACAGAGGAAGGGAAACCTGCAGATGGGTGTTGAAGAAGGAGAATGTGGTAACGGAGAGTCAACTTGTCACGTCTGGAGGATAGAGTGGACATACCCGACTCGACATAAAGGCTCGTAACCGGGGTGGAGCGAAAAGCACCCAACGCCAGACGTAAACCATGATGGTGAACAGAATCTAGGCGCCGAAGGGAGGCAGATGAGGCAGATGCATAAACCTGACAGCCATAATCAGTCTTCGACAAAACTAAGACTGTATGGAGCCGGAGCACAGTTGTACGGTCTGCACCCCAGGACATATGGCTGAGAGTTTGTAATAACCGAAGTCTGAGGGAAGCAGAGGTCTTAAGGGAAGTGAGATGCGGGGACCAAGTCAGTCGAGAATCAAGGATATGGCCAAGGAAAGGGGCTGATAATCGATATGGCAGGGGAGTACCATATAGTGTAAGAGGGGGTTGAGGGATTGAATGATGGCTCGTAAAAGTTATAGCACAGGATTTCGTGGGGGAGAATTTAAAGCCATGATCCGTGGCCCACCCTGCAGCGGCATCTACAGCTGATTGACGTAGGGTTCGTAAGGCCTAGACATCCGCTCCAGCTGTGCTATTATTTCTTCAGCGAGAAAGGGAGTTATGTATCCCTTATAGCCTGTAATATATAGCCAACATTTACTGTCCGCAATAGGTCAGGAGTTTTGTAATGTCACGCCACTGTATCTAAAAAAAAAAATGCCTAAAAAAAAATCAACTCGGATTGAACCGCCGATGTTAGCGAGCCCGAAAAGTTACCAGACATTTCTAGTAATATAATTATTTGGAATGATTTCAGTGCTAATCAGATGTACTGAGAGGAGATTATACTAGTTTTTCTATAACATAATGCTCAACCACGCTAGTATGCCCTTTTTTTGTCCAGAAGTTCAAATATACTAGCTCTTCCAGAATCAACAAGCATGCAAATAGAACCATATGGGAATACGAGTTGACGAGCGGTCCATTCGAAACACACATTCTCAAAGTTCATATTTTAACATATTTCCGCTTGATTACTGTACCTTAATGCTTCTGCAGTGTGTAATGATGTGGTAGGACATATATAAACGCTTCTGAGATGAGTTAAACGTGAGACTAAAATGATTAGGCTACAAATAGAGATTTTCTTGTCGTTCATTCATGTTTTGTCACCCTTTGTTTACGTTGTTCCATTCATAATTATACTCGTTACGGCAATGTTTACGTTGCAGACCTTTAAATTCATTCATACAAAAGTTTGTACTTCATTCAAGAAAGAAGAAATGCGAGAGAAAGAAGAAAGGGGAAAGAAAGAAGAGAGGAGGAAGAAGAAATGACAAAGAAAGAAGAAACAAGAAAATAAAAGAAAGAAGAAATGAAATAAAGATGAAAGGAGAAAGAAAGAAATGGAAGAAATGAAGAAAATAATGAGAAAGAAAGTAGGAGAAAAAGTCATGGAAGAAAGGAGAAAAAGGAAATGGAAGGAGAAAAAGAAATGGAAGAAAGAATTGGAAGAAAGGAGAAAGAACGAAGAAATGAGACAAAGAAGAGAAAAGAAAGACGAAGGGGGAAAGAAGAAAAATGAGAAAATAGAAGAAAGGAGAAAGAGGAAATGGAAGAAAGGAGAAAGAATAAAACAGAAGAAAGTAGAAAGACGAAAATAGAAAATGAAAAAAGAAAGAAAGAAGAGGAAGGAGGAAGAGGAGAAAGAAGAAGAGGAGGAGGAGGAAGAGGAGAAAGAAGAGGAGGAGGAGGAGGAGAAGGAGGCAGAGGAGGAAGGATGGGTAAGGACAAGAGAAAGAGGAAGAGGAGAAAGAATGAGGAAGAAGAGGAAGAGGTATAGGAAGAAGGGGAAGAGGAAGACGAAGGAGGGAAAGAGAAAAGGCAGATGAAGAAGAGGGAATAGAGGAAGAGGAAGAGGAAGAATGAGAAGAAGAAAAATGGGAAGAGGAAGAGGAAGAAGAGAGAAAAGAGGATGAGAAGGAACAGGAAGAACAAGAGAAGAGGAGGAGGAAAAGTGGAAAAGGATGAACTGAAAAAGGAGGAAGAGGAGAAGAAAGAAGAGGGGAAAGGGAAAGAGGAACAAGAAGAGGAAGAAGAAAAGAAAGGACAAGAGGAAGAACATGATGACGAGGGAGAAGAGGAAAGGGAGGTACAGAAAGAGGAAGAGAAAAAAGGAGATATGAAAGAAAATGAGGAAGAGGAAAGAGAAGAGGAACTGGAAGAAAAAGAAGAACAGGAAGAGGAGGACTTGGAAGAGAAAGAGGAGGAAGAGAAAAATTGAAATGCCTGGGAAGAGGTTAGGGAGCTGCCTTAACTGACTAGAGTGTATGCCATGATTTAAAACTCTGGCTAAGCACTGAGTCAAGAGAAGAACATAGCTGAGGATAACTGAAGAAGGCTGGCAGACAAAAACACAGAGCAAAGCACATACAGAACACAACAGTATAAGGTAGGCAGAAAAATGCACATAAACACACAATATGACACTGACAGAACACAGCACATAAAGAATATGAAAGTGTAGCTACAAAAACCTGCAAGAACAAAGAACGTAACTATGAACATGCAAGTTTAACTGCAGAAGACTGGCTGAACAAAACATAAACAAAAAACATGAAAGGATAACTGCAAGAAATTGGAAAAACAAAAAGCATATGAAGGGAAAACTTAAGGTAGGTTAGTCCATGCTAGGCTGCTCCTGTAAGTGACTAAGCAATAAGCGTAAGATGTAAATAGCAACGAAAACTATTGCACGAGTGGATGGCACAACCTACATGAGGCCACATTATAAGTTGTATGGTAGGCACTGAAGCTCCTTTTTGTTAGTGACTTAGCTTCCTTTTTGCTACTCAGTATTCTCCTACATCACTGTATTCATTATTAGGTGCATACAAAAGGATGCTGAGATGCAATGAGAATGAATCACAGAGATGTGTTAAATCTACAAAAGCCGCTTGCGGTATGACTGTAAAACATGATTCATGTGTTGGACAATTTATTTTTCACTGTGGGATAAAAAATTACAAGAGACACACATAATTAAACATTCCCCACCATTCTTACACAACTGCAGTCAATTGACATTCTCACACAACTGCTCAGACATCTAACATTCTCACACAGTTGCAGTTATCTAGCTCTTAAGGGGGAATTAAAAACAGTTTAATGGGGGTTAAAAATTAAACATTCCGACATTTATTTATGCCTTGATGGCATACCTTCAGGGTAGGAAATTCACCTCTTTGATATCTTAGGTGTGTGGTGGGTGGTGACGACCATCATCCACACACTTGATGTAGCGCTGCCTACTTCTTCCTTAGCCTGTATTATTCTTTTTCTGTGCCTGCCCTCTTCTCTTCCTATTTCTCCCATCTTTCGTGTCATTTCTTATTGCTTTTCTTTCCTTTACAGGTGGTTTTACATTGAGTGACAAGATAAATGGTTTCCTGTAAGCCAAGAAACCATTTACAATGCTGGGTGGTAACCATATAACCAAACCATACATGCTCCCTATGTGTCAGTGAGTGAGTTGGTGGAGGGTTAGTGCCCCTCCCTGTAAAACAAATAACTCAAAGTCAAATGGCCACTCCCTTACGGGATTATGGGGTCTGGCAATAGATAGATAGATAGATAGATAGAGAGATATCTTAGGTGTGAGGCGCTTCATCTGCCGCTGTCAGGCTGCATCAGATGGCACGGGTCTTCTTGGGCTGCAGATCTAGAGGCCTGAACTTCTGTGGGTGGAAAATTCTGAGTTAATACAACATAGATTTCAGCCAATGGAACAGAGCCATTCCTACAACATAGAGAGTCACTGGCCTCTGGTTTCTTCACCCCACACCCCACACACACACACAGTGGAGCAATAATTGGCAAATGGAATTTAATGTGGACAAGTGTCATGTAATTAAGTGTGGCAAAACTGAGAAAAGATTAGATTGGGATTATAAGTTAGGAAGGTCAACCCTACACATATCAGAAAGGGAGAAGGACCTAGGAGTGATTATCAGTAACAAACTATCTCCAGATGATCACATCAATGAGAAGCTACATAACATGTATACACTGCTTACTAATATGAGAACAGCATTCACATATATAAATGAAGACACACTGAGAAAGATAATAACACTCATTCATCAGATCAACCCTGGAGTATGCATTAGTAGTCTGGAATCCTCATCTCAAAAAACACATAGATAAGACTGGAAAAGTAAAAAGGGCAACTACAAGATGGGTACCAAGCTTAAGGGACCTAAGCTACGAAGAAAGACTAGAAAAACTGAATCTACCAACACTACAGGAGAGACGGAAAAGAGGAGACATGATTATGCTATATAAATGCATCTCAGGGATAGAAAATAGATATATATGAATATATAACCTATGGGGAAGCATCAGCAAAGAGGACACTGCAAAAAGCTACACGCATGTAAAAAGAGAAGTGATAAAGACACAAGGAAATTTAGTTTCCCAAATAGGGCAATTGATCAATGGAATGCACTACTGAATGAAATAGCATGTGCCAAAACCATTCACAAATTTAGGGATATGTATGATGAAAATGGTTTAAAACGCAAGACAGTACGAGCCTGACTCATTCCTGTAAATATACAATCAGGTAAGAACACACACACACATACACACACTTTAACGAAAAACGTGCAGGCAGACTGGAAGACCCACATCCAGCTGAAAGTACCAGCATCCAGGGCAGCCACTGTGCTTGTGTTATGCAACAGACTGTGCAACTTCTCATTACTGTTCTTTCATTCATTCATTCATTCTCATCCAATCATTACTGTTCTCATTCATTCATTCATCATCCAGTCCTACTTTGCCCCATGAGAAGTGTAGGATCCTGGGGCTAGGCAAGTTGGTCCTGACATTTAAGATGAGAGTGACCAGCCTCACTCATCCCTGAGCGGCATTACTGCTCTACAGGAATAAAAACTCATTTACAATACAGTACACATTACCAAACCCAAACAGCCAATTTTCCATTATATTTTTTCATGCAGTAAGTAAATAAATTAATAAAACAACACATGACTTATAATTCAGGGGTTTAAAAGATTTCCCCTTTTAGCTTATTTTCTTTTTACTCTAACTTGGCCTAAAATTGCCATGTCTCCTTCTTGAATGCTTAGTTGTAACATAAGACTAACACTAAAATAGGGCGCCAGTATGAAAAGTGCTTGGTAAAGGAGGTGGAGCCATACTGTTGTCTTTTTCTATCAATGCGCTATGTGAAATAAACAGCAAAAGGACAATAATCTGGGCCAAGTTAAAGTCAAAAGAGTATAGTAATTTTCCTCCTTGGAAAGCACCATTTGGTGGGAGGTCTGAATAACAACCAATAATCCAGTACAAATTACACTCAGCCATGACTTAAACCCTTCCACACCTGCCCCACAGTCCTTCATTCGAACCCTAACATCCGTAATTATCATTCATATTTGGATTGACGGCATTACAACATTTTCATCCTGAAAAGGGATGCCTTCATGTGGTGGCACTGATGTAGCTAGGTGGTGAAGCTACCTGGTTATACAAACATCCTCAATGCCCTCCCTACCCCTCAAATGGAGGATGATGGGCTGCAGGAGAGTGGCAACTTCAGCCTGCAGTCCACTGGGTTCACAGTCAGATAATCCTGAGGTTACAACTGCTTCTAATTATTACATCACTCTAACTCCATCACCTATACTCTTTTTACACTAACCTGGCATAAAATTGCCATCTCTCCATCATGAATGCTGATTTACAATACATTAGCATTAGAATATGATGCTAGTCATGAAGAAATGCTACATGGAAAGGATGAAGAGCTGAAGTATTGTCTTTTTCTGCCACTGAGCTAAAATAAGCTGCAAAAGAATGAAAATCTGGACCAAGTTAGAGTACAAAGATTATATCAGCCATTTATATTTGGATGGACTGCATTTCAACACTCCCATGCTTTACAAACAATCACAAGCAAACCTTACAATAGAGATAACAGTGCACAAATATAAACTGAACTCGAATATCAATTAGTGGATTCCTCTGTAGAGGATATAGGAATGATGTGTGTTGAGTTAGCGGTGGTGGGAGGGAGGGAGGAGGATAGGGGTGAGGCAGTGTGGTGGAGGGGGAAAGGGTGGGTTCAGGGAGTGAGGAAGCAGGAGGGGTGATGTGAGGGGGTGTGGAGGATGGGGAAGGTGACGAGGAGGGGGAAGGGGTGAGGTCAGGAAGTGACGAAGGGGGAGGAGCAGGGGGAGGAGGTGTGGATAGGGGAAGGATGGCCTGCTGGCGACTCCTGACCAAAGCCTGGTACTTCTCCTTTGCAGCTGGTATCAGAGCCATCAACTTGTGGAAGGAGTCTTGAAAATAAGCCAATCCAAATCATCATCATCAGCCACAACAGCATTATCAATCTCATATTGCTGTCATCACTATCATCATTGTCATAACAATAATAATCATCATAATCATCATTATCATCGACATCATCATCACCATCCAGACCCTTATTCCCACATAAAGCAAGGTTGAGGTAGGACCTAAGTATTGTATCACCACCATCATCATCATCATCACCCTACTTTACCCTTTCTACTGTAACTTGGTATAAAACTGACATCTCTCCACCTTCACTGCTGAGTTGTAACATGAGAATAGCACTAGAATATAATGCTAGAAATGAAGTACTATGGAAATCATGTTGAGCCAAAGTACTGTCTCATTCTGCCACTGAGATACGTGAAATAGGCAGCAAAAGGATCAAGACCTGGGCCAAGTTAAGGCAAAAGGACTAGAGTGAAATGTTACTCTGACAATTATGGCTTAAATGCAAAACCGTCATTTTACTTCATACTTTTTTCCTTTAATGTATCTGACTCTGGACATATGCTTAACAGTCCTTTCCCTGAGGCCCAGCAGTTCTACAAACCATAGACCTCCACATGTCACCACTTCAGCACTAACACCCGCCACCCATACTGAATACATACTAGGGGTGTCTCATACAGGACTGGTGTAATGGTATTAGTGGGGGTGTTTTCATGGCATGTCAAATTCAAATCCCTTAAACCATTCCATGCCCCAGCCGGGATTCAAATCTGTGTCCATTGGGATAGTGGATCACCTCTCTACTGATTCACCACCTGCTTACATAATGCTACCTGCAGACATGGAGCAATACCTTTTTTACCTCAGCCTGGCCCAGATGTTTGTCCTTTTGCAGATTACTACAGGTGGCTGAATGGCAGAAAAAGACAATGCTACAGCTCAACACACAGTACTGTACTTTCCACACACTTCTTTGCAACAAGTACCATATTCTAGTGTTCATCTACTGTTACAGCCTAGCAGTCACAATGACAAGATGGCAATTTTAGGTCGTTACCATTTAAAAAAAAAAAAAAAATTATCCTTGCCTTAACCTACTGAGCCTAGGGGATTTTGTGTGTGTGTGTGTGTGTGTGTGTGTGTGTGTGTGTGTGTGTGTGTCAGTATCTCATTGTACCATTTTTTTTTTCCTGCACTCTATTAAACTTCCATCCTTACTCGTCAAACTGCTTCCATCGTTACTCATCACATTGCTTCCATACTACTCATCACACAGCCTCCATCCTTACTCATCATACAGCCTCCATCCTTACTCACCACACACTATCTATCTATCTATCTATAGCCCGACGCCCTAATCCCGCAAAGGGTGGCCGCAGACAAAACGCCTCCAAGTCACTCTGTCACCCACCATTTGACTCCCCTCACCCCAACTCACCCCCCCCTCCCTCATATACCTCTCAACTCCATCCCTCCACCTCATCCTCGGTCTACCCCTCCCTCTCCCTCCCTCCACCTCACCTACATACACCCTCTTAGTCAGTCTTTCATTCTCCATTCTCTCCACATGTCCAAACCACCTCAGTGTATTTCTCCTAATCTTTTCAACCACATCCACATCTACCCCACAACGTTCCTTCACTTCTTCATTCGTCACCACACACTACTTCCACAAAATAACCAACAAAACCAGCACAAACATCACATGAATTCAAACATAAGTGACTGCACCTGAGCTCCCTGATAATTAATGATGCCAACACAGGAAATGTTTTGCTTGATGTGGGTAAGGCCTCCCAGTTTCTTCAGCAACAGTGCAAATACAACCGGCACCTCTTGCAGTTTTGCTTGTTGTAGTGTCTTTTCCACAGCATCATCTAGACCTCCTGCAGGGGAAGAGTGCCTTATATTACTCTTGCTTCTGCTTGGCCTAAAACTGTCAGCTCTTCATCTTGAATGCTGAGGTGTTGCAAAAGATAAACATTGGAAGGTTATCCTATGCTTCTATTACATTAACAAGGGCCAGATTTTTTTTCCTGTTGCCACTTATTTCACATAGTCCAGTGACAGAAAAAGGCAATGCTATGGCTCTATATTCCCTCCACAGGATTTTTTTTTTTTTTTTTTTTTTTTTTTTACTAGCATTATATTCTAGTGCTAATCTGCTGTTACAACTCAGCATTTACAATAGAGAGATGGCAATTTTATGTCAGGTTATAGTAAAATAAAAAATAGTAGCCAAGAAGAGGTGCTATGAAGAGAATATACAGCCAGAGTACAGGGCATTGTCTTTTTCAGCCACTGAGCTAGAAATTACGAAACTCTGGGCCAAGTTAAGACAAAATGAGTACCAGGTATAAAGCAGCACTTCAGACTAGGAAAAGGGTCAGTACAGAGATGGCATACATGATAAATTACTGTGCAGGATGGGGACACTGATACCCAGAATAATTATTAAAGTTTGAGATGTCTAAAATTAATAAGCTGTACAATAAAAGTCCATCAATCCCAATGGCAGTGGACCGAGAATCATTCGGATTATCAGATTTTTCGGATTTTGGGGTGGGACCCCTAAGAGGTATAAAGCATATGAGGTGAATGGTACAGTGTATGTGAAGGGATGCTGTACAGGGAACTGAACTGAAATGTATAGATTACCAAAGGCTACACACAACAGAGTGCAGTCAGTAAAAATACAGAGACCATACAGGTTTTACTTTAATCAAATTTCAGAAATTATTTTTTAAAAACTGGTTGGCTACAATCGACCCTTTCCATCATTAAACACACTTAAAACGATGCTGAGGGACAAATACCAGTACTGTATTGGGTACATTTTACATTATTTAGGAAGTGGAGAGATGGCATGGGGCACAAGGGCTTAGGAGTAAATGAAGACAAAACAAAAGTGATGGTATCCAGGGCTAGGGGCAGTACTGTCAAAGAAGAAGGAGAATGGCTATGTGCGATTTGCCACAAGGGCATAGGAAGTAATTCCATCTTGTGCAGTGTCTGTAATAATTGGGTGCATAAGAGATGTAGTGGTATTAGAGGTAGACTGCGAGATAACGCTGATTTCATGTGTGCGGTGTGTCAGAGAGAGCAGGTGGAGACTGACAGGAGTGAAAGGATTGAACTTGCTGGTGGATCTCTTGAGTGTGTGGAAGAGTTTTGTTATTTGGGAGACATGTTATGTACTTGTGGCAGGGCTGGAGCTAGCTCTGTGGCTAGAGCAAGGAGTGGTTGGAAGAAGTTCAGGGAGCTGTTGCCTCTCCTGACACTGAGAGGGTTCTCCCTCTGTGGTAAAGGATCTCTGTATACAGCTTTTGTTAGGAGTGTAATGCTGTATGGTAGTGAGACCTGGCAGTAAAGGAAGAGGATATTCGCAAGCTCAAATGTACAGAAATGACAATGATTAGGTGGATGTGCAGTGCATCCCCGAGTGTGAGGCCTGGGGGAGCTAGGTTTATGATGGAAGAGTTGAGGAGTAGGTTGGGACTGGACTGTATTGGTGCTGTGATGAGGAGAGGTAGACTGAGATAGTTTGGGCATGTGGAGGGGATGAATGATGATAAATGGGTGCTGAAAGTGAGAAGTGTTAATGTTAGGGGTAGGGTTGCGAGAGGTAGACCGAAAAACACCTGGGACGATGTCATTCAGTGTGACCTCAGGGATGAGGGACTGAATAGGGAAGCTGCCACAGATGGAGCAGCATGGTGAGCCGCCATTAGGTGACCAACACCAATGCATAGAGCCTTCAAAAATTAAACAAAACGATGGAGCTAGAAAAGGACACCTACATGTGGATGCACTGATATAACCGAGCTGCTCCCCTGCCCAGTTATACACACTTCCCTCAACTCCCTCCCTCTTCTCTAAAAGGAGAATGGTGAGCTACAAGAAGATGGCATCTCTGGCCTGTAATCCACTGGGTTCACATTCAGATAAGCCTAGGGTTGTGGTTACTACTACATTACTGTTTATAACACTACTTACAGTACCTGTACTGTACTGTACCATACTGTACAACATTCTCACGCATTCACTCTTAACCCAAAATTTATTGGACCAAACAATGACATGAAATAACAAATAATCAATCACCGCTTACTTCACTCAATTAAGCACATAGAAAAGGGATACAGTAATATAATAACAGCTGACACACTATTGTTCGTTAATTTTCAGCTGACAAAGCTGGGCCACTTCCACACCTTGAATACCAAGTCAAGGGCATATGAAATTCTTTAAGCCTTCATTATGAGGTAGGAATCTCCTTGGTTGCTTGTCAAACTGACTCTCATCCAACTACATTTGGCCATCAACTGAGCTGAAAGAGGTTAGGATCTGAGCCAGGTTAAAACAAACATGCAAATATGTTGTTACCTGGTTCATAGCACTTCTGTATATTTGGTGCCATAATGATGCATGACATCTTGCCCATTAACTTGGTTGTCTGCTTCAGCCCACACACAAACCTCTGCCTGTCAAAAAAAAGGGAGTTACAATTTGGCCTAAATTAATAGCATGAATCCAACGATGTATTAATCAACTGTATTTTCATAACTACCAGATTATTTCATTTTCCTTTGGAAGACTTTCTATGGTGATGGGGTTGATGGAGGGTATTTCTAACCTCTCTACTTCAAAGTCTCTCTTATGCTGAATAAAACTGTATCATGAGAGAATAAAATAGAAAATATCACTCTACTTTAATAGGTTAGAGCTGTTTCACTTTAAAAGCTGTTTCATTATTCTGCTGCTGATGAATTAACATCTATTAGTGGTAGGTGGGGGCGCTCACCATCCACTCACTCGACGTAGTGCTGCTCTCAGGTGACTGTTCTCTCCTCTCTTCCTTTCTTCTTTCCTTCCTTCCTCTTCTTTCTTTCTTTCTTTCCTTCTTTCTTTCTTCTTCCTTCTGTCTACAGGTGACTCTGCACTGACTGACATGGCAAATGGTCTCCTGTACATCAGGAAACCATTTTCTACGCTGGGTGATAACCACATAACCAAACTATGGCACCTGGTGGTTTAGTGGGTAACTAAGGCACTCCTGCCAGATTAAGCCAATGTAGGTTTATATCCAAGGGGTGGTTGGGGTTTATTGCTCATGTAATGCCACTCAGGGATGAGTGAGGCTGGTCACTCTCATCTTAAATGTCTGGACCAACTTGCCTAGCCCTGGGTTCCTACACTCCTCATGGGGCAACACAGGATTAGATAATGATGATGATGATGATGACGATATTCACTTAAAGTTACTTATGATTCATTATAAAGTTGCTCGCAAGTTAGAAATAAATGTTTTTAAGCTTTAACCACTCAGTCACAAACCAGAAATATGTCTCACTTAGGGTGGTTTCACTTGAAGCAGGTGCTGGCAAAGAACGCCTTCATGTGCCAGTAGTCCGGTGCCTATATAACTCGGTGGTTCCACTGCCTGGTTTTACAAACAACCATCAATTTCCTTCCCATCCCCCAATTGATAAATGGTGGACTGCAGAAAAATGTCAGCTTCAGCCTATAGTCCACTGGCTTCTTGTTTACATAGGCCTGGGGTCACAGTTACTACTACTACTACTACCTGTGCTACAACAGCAACAACAAAAATTATCAACTGACTTGATGGCACCCTTGGCAGGGTCCCGTGCATACAGTCGCCTCTGGAACAGAACAACAGCTTTGAGCAATTCTGCTGCCACTTCATTAATTTCATCTGTCACAACATGGGTGCAGTACCTGGGGAGAGGCATCAGATTAGAGGGTTTTCTCATCAATTCACCCCAAAGGTTAATCCATCCTAAGTCATTTCATTCTTACTAACCTAACCTAACTTGACCTAACCTTCACTAACTGAACATTACTACCGGTAAATCTAAGGTAATCTAACTTAACATGCTGGTAATATAATCTTACCTAACCCAAGCTAACCTAACCTAACAACATAACATAACCATATCTAACCTAACCCAACCTAGCCATATCTATGCTAACCTAATCTACTTACATAAAAGCTCCCATGGGAGATGTTGTATGCTGATGATTTGGTGTTGATTGCAGAGAACGAAAGGGAGGCGGAGGAATGGTTTAGGAAGTGGAGAGATGGTATGGGGCACAAGGGCTTAGGGGTAAATGCAGATAAAACAAAAGTGATGATATCTAGGGTTGGTGGCGGTACTGTCAAAGACGAGGGAGGGTGGCCATTTACAGTTTGCCACAAGGGTGTGGGAAGTAATTCCATCTTGTGCGGTGTTTGTGATAAATGGGTGCACAAGAGATGTAGTGGTATCAGGGGTAAACTGCGAGATAATGCTGATTTTATGTGTACGGCGTGTCAGGGAGAGCAGATGGAGATTGTCAGGCGTGAAAGGATTGAACTTGCTGGTCCGGATGATGATGATGATGATTATTATCTATCTATTCATCTATCTATTGCCAGACACCACAATCCCGTAAGGGGTGGCCATTTGACTTTGAGTTATTTGTTTTACAGGGAGGGGCACTAACCCTTCACCAACCCACTTGCTGACACATTGGGAGCACATATGGTTTGGTTATATGGTTACCACCCAGCGTAGTAAATGGTTCTTGGCTTACAGGAAACCATTTGGCTTGTCACTCAATGTAAAGCCAACTGTAAAGGAAAGAAAAGCAATAAGAAGTGACAGGAAAGATGGGAGAAATAGGAAGAGAAGAGGGCAGGCACAGAAAAAGAATGATAAAGGCTAAGGAAGAAGTAGGCAGCACTACACCAAGTGAGTGGATGATGGTCGCCACCACCTACCACTAATTATTATTATTATTATTATCATTATTATTATTATTAATGCAATCTATCAAAACACTGAATGTAAAAACACACCATGTAAATTTACCTACTATTAAATATAATTTTAAATGCTGCTATTCTATCATCCTGCAGTCTTTTAGCTGCTTTCTTCAGTTTTGATAAATTTTTCTTCTTGTTGGCTCTAATTTTCCCTCGTCTCACCTGAAATTGAGAGAAAAAATAAGTGTGGCATAGTGCTATTCATTTTTTATTGCAGGTAAATACATATTCCAGCACATGAACTCCTTTAATGGTAGTACAGTAGTGGCTTTGCAGCCCTAGGTTCATCTGAATGTGAACCCAGTGAACAGCAGGCTGGAGTTGCCCCTATCCTGCAGCCCACCATCCTTTCTTCAGGGGAAAGAAAGGGAGGTGAGGGACATCTGTATAACCAGGTAGTTCCAATACCCAATCCTATCAGTGTCACCCACCACATAAAGGCATCATTCTCCATCATCCCTTTGATGGTGCTGGTAGTGCCTTCATGTGATGGCACTGATAAAACCATGCAGCTCCACTGCTTGATTATACCAATGTCCCTTACGTCCTTCCTTGTTCCTCTACGTGGTTAGTTGACTGCAGAAGAAGAGTAACTTCTGCCTGCTGACCTCTGAGTTCACTTTCCAGATTACCCTCGGGCTACAGAAGCCACTACTACTACTATTACTACTACTACTACAGTACTATAGTCTGTTCCATATAAACTGGCGGAGAGAAACCTGTATTTTCCTTCCCAAGTCTGGGTCAAATGTAGAATGCAGGTGACCTTAGAAGGATTATCCCCCTCTTTCCTCCAGCCCCTCCCTTCTCCTTCCTCTCCTGAGAGAGAGAGAGAGATAGTGTGTGTGTGTGTGTGTGTGTGTGTGTGTGTGTAGGTGTAGGTGCATGTGTGTGTGTGTGTGTAGGTGTAGGTGCATGTGTGTGTGTATTTTCTGTGGAGAGCCTTCTTCTGTGCTATCCTTGTATTATTCTCATAGATTAGTCTTATTCCTGTTGCAGCTGCCTAGCATGGACCAAAAGGTCTACTGCAGTTTTTCTCTCTTCTTACAGTATGTTCTTATACGTTACTTTTAGCAACTTGATTGTTGTATTAATATTTAAAAACTATTTAAAACCAGTTTCAAAATTTCCCATTCATCACACACACACACACACACACACACACACACACATACACATACACACACAAACACACACACACACACATACATGCTCCCACACACGCGCATATAAGGTATATTCTCTATCGACAGTTCTTATGAAAATATGTGGAGCATGCTGGAACTCTTGGGTGAGTATTGCTTGAGATGAATGGTAACAAAGAAGAGGAAGGAGGGAATGCATGAGTGGAGCACCTGCTCACCCGTACTGGTTCAGGTGTGCGTTTGGCCTCAGGTCAAGATGGGTGGAGCTTTTGCCTTGAGGTCACATGCAGCATTTCCTGGAACGCCCTTGATGATGCTTCCCAATATCCCGCCAGGTCACTTATAATAATGGACAACGCATCATACCACTGCAAAATCATAAATAAAGCACAAACACAGAGCTTACGAAAACAAGAAATTATAAAGTGGCTTCTTGATAACAACCTCCCTCATAACCCTCTGCACACTAAGGCTGAGCTGCTACACCAAGTGAAAAAAAACAAAGACAAGCAATTGTTTGAAATTGATGAAATCGTCAATAATCCTGGTCACCAGGTGCTGTGGCTTCCTCCCTATCATTGCCAGCTCAACCCCATAGAGCTGATTTGGGCTCAGGTCAACGATGATGTGAGGAAGAGAAACTCAAATTCTTCTCAAAAATTACGAGTGATCGAAGAGCTGACGAGAAATGCGATAGAAAAAGTAACAGCAGAAAACTGGCAGAAATGTGCGGCACACACACACACACAAAAAAGAAGAATTTATGAGAAATGACACTGCTGTAAACCACATGGTAGAAAATTTTGTTATCAATATATTGAACGAGTCCAGCAGCGATGAAGATGAATAAACAAGTGTTGTGTGAGGTGTCTTGTGTATACTTATTGTAAATAAGAGTTGTAAATATAAATATAAGCCATATACTGAACATAATTTGTTTAATATTATACAAGAGAGAGAGAGAGAGAGAGAGAGAGAGGGGGGGAGGGAGGAGGGAAGGAGGAAAGAAGAGAGAGAGAAGGTGGGGAGGGAGAGGGAAAAACTTTCCCTTTTCCTATTAATCACACACACACACACACACACACACACACACACGTTAGAAGGGAGAGAGAGAGAGAGGGTAATGCGTATTTCACCTTTTTTTTTTTATATAAAAATCTATCTTGATTGAAGTTATTTTCAGCAAATCATATGACTGATATTTTCATAATTATAACGTTTCACCAAACCGCCATGAATTGGTGATTTTCTTAGGTTTGCTAATCAGGATAGAACTCGTAATAATGCCTTCAAATTACACAAATTCATGTTTGGATTGGATGTAGGATTAATTAATATTAGGTCAGAAAATATATTATTGCTATATTTGAAGATTAGACAATAAACAGTTCAAATCTCTCTCTCTCTCTCCCAGGAGAGTAGGCTGGAGAAAGAGTCAGGTGAGGTCACTTTTATCCCTCTGTACGGTCACCTGCGTTCGACTAGGACTTGGGCGTAGCTTCTCCGCCACTTT
Organism: Coenobita brevimanus; assembly: GCF_032717465.1. Taxonomy (NCBI): domain Eukaryota; kingdom Metazoa; phylum Arthropoda; class Malacostraca; order Decapoda; family Coenobitidae; genus Coenobita; species Coenobita brevimanus. The sequence continues at coordinate 33,999 of NW_027643769.1, read as the reverse complement.
ATATGGAACAGAGTATACTACTAAAACCCTCTGATGCAGTGATCATATTTACAAATTTACTGTATTCATTCTTGGTACTTCCAGACTATTTTATTCAACTCTGGGATGATGTCTGGTAAATACAGGATTCACAAAGGCTATATCTAACTCCAGTTTGAAAAGTTTCTCCTTTGTTAAATAAAATGGTCTTAAAATGCAAAAAAACAAAATGCAAATACATCACTGGAATTAACTGATTAACCCCATGAATTTTGTAATGTACTGTTTAACTTATTCAAATTTCTGCCAGACAATGGTAGGCCTAATCATATTAAGAGAGTCCCCAGAGAGTAATGGAGTTACTATGCTTAAATCATAATCATCATCATCATCATCCAGACCTTACTTCCCACCTAAATCCTCCAAACTGAAAATGTCTTCCATGCTAAACATTAAAATCATCCAAAAACAGCCATGTGGAGAGGATGGGGAATGAAAGACTGACTAGAAGAGTGTATATGAGTAAGGTGAAGGGAGTGGCAAAGGATAAGAATGAGGGATGAAGTGAACAGATATATGAGAGGAGGGTGTGAGTTGGGGGAAAGGCAGACAAATGACAGAGGACAAGGCAACATGGAGAGGATTTGTTTGTGGTCACCCTTTAAAGGATGAATGCATCTGGCAACAGACAGACAGTCTCTTTCATTAGCTAAATTCTTACACTCCAATTACTGGAATCTGAAGCTCTGAGTCTCCAAGCAGTTGTATCATTTTGAGGTGACGCTGATCCACGTTCAGTAAATCTGTGTCTGTGACCATGTTTACTATAGTCTTTCTTTACACTTGACTGAGAATTTAAGTTACATTTGGACACAGCAGCAGTAGCATTCTCTGGCTGCTGATCCTCCTGAGTAAACCTGGGGCTGTCACTCTTAACACATTTATGATCATCTTTCTTAAAACTTGACTGATCACTTGTAAACTTGAATCTGTCACTCTTATCATATTTGCAATCATCTCTCCTAACACCTGATGGATCATTTATGGAAAACTTAGGTCTGCCACTCTTATTATACTCAGGTTCATCTTTTCTTAAACCAGACTGATCACTTAGGGGATACTGCAATGGAGAAGCATGGCCATGAAGTACTGCCCCAGTGGTAGTGTTCTCCTTATGTTTGACTCACCATCCTGTGGCTTCAGAAGTGGTAATGTTCTTCTGCTGTGCATCTCTTTGTCCAAAAGGTTCAGAAGTGTTGCCCTCTCTCTTTGTCACCTGTGTCACCTGCTGGCTCCTTGGTATGAATTCAGGGACGTCCGGAGACAACATTACTGTACCTGTTGAATAATAAAATATTGGTAGATGGTAGAGGCAGAGAGGGAGAGAACATAACTGAGATAAAGGCATGGAGTGGAGAGATACCGGTACTTTATATGAGAGAGGGGGATGTGTTGGAGGGAGGGCAGCCAAATGGCAGAGGACAGGGAGACATGGACGTGATTTGTTTGTGGTCACCCTATACAGGATTATGATGTCTGGCTATAGACAGATACACAGACAGACATTTTCCAGTGGTGCAGCCAATATAACTGATTATACAAATGTTCTTCAACTCCCTCTCCCCTCAAAGGAGCATGGTGAGTAGCAGGTGAAGGGCAACTTGAGCCTTCAGTTCACCAAGCTCGTGTTCAAATGAGCCATGGGACTATACAACAATAAGAATAATATTGCTGCTGTGGCCCATGGGTCATCTGGGTGCAAACCAGGTGGAGTGCAGGCTGAAGCTGCTGCCTCCTGCATCATTCCACCTTTTGCTTTCACAGCCAGGTTTGGTGCTGTCTGCCCTGGTTTGTGTAATGTTATAATATAGTAATAATTATAATAATACTGTAACAATAATCTATCTATCTATTGCCAGATGCCATAATCCCGTAAGGGGTGGCCATTTGACTTTGAGTTATTTGTTTTACGGGGAGGGGCACTAACCCTCCACCAACCCACTTGCTGACACGTAGGGAGCACGTATGAGTTGGTTATATGGTTACCACCCAGCGTTGTAAATGGTTTCTTGACTTACAGGAAACCATTTGGCTTGTCACTCAATGTAAAGCCACCTGTAAAGGAAAGAAAAGCAATAAGTGACAAGAGAGATGGGAGAAATAAGAAGAGAGGATGACAGGCACAGAAAAAGAATGATAAAGGCTAAGGAAGAAGTAGGCAGCACTACATCAAGTGAGTGGATGATCCCTAGTGGCAGCATACAATCATAAAACCTTCAGTCACCTCTTACGGATTTCAGAGATGACCTGCACATGCCCCTGATGACAACACAGTCATAAAAACAGTGTCTAATTTTTACAGATTTGAATGGTGAGCCATACATGCCCCTGGTCTATCTATCTATTGCCAGACGTCTTAATCCCTTACGGGGTGGCCACAAACAAATCGCCTCCACATCGTCCTGTCCCCCGCCATTTCACTGCCCCGCTCCCAACTCACACCCCCTCTCTCATATACCAGTGACTGCACATAATTGTAAAACCTTCAGCCACCTATTACGGATTTATGACACATGACCACAGTGCCATTTTAAGTCATTACACCACCAAATGTCTAACTTTGCCAAAAAATCCTCTAAACTTAAAGTCAACTAATAAGAACTACCCAACTGACACATGACTGTACGTACAAAAGTTGTACCATGTTCATTCATGCAGCCAGCACTCCAAAATAAATACAATAATTGTAATCAAAACAATCACTGTTCTAACCCTATTTCCCAGTAATGAATGGGATGGTTAAGACCAGAAGTTCTACATTGAACATAACTTACCCAACTGGATAAAAATAACATTCTAAGTAGGTTATCTGTACTAAGATTTCCCATTAAGCTCCACTCACAGCCAGTATTAATATCAATGAAGGAAAATTTCCAAACTAAAGGAAAACATGGTTCCTCTACACAGAAACTAAAGCGGTGCAAAAATATATCTCAGTTGCAACTTATCAATTGTAAACAAGGCAGTTGTAAACATATAAGCAAAATATAAATCGGTAAAGTGAGATTCCAAAGTCTGCCACTCAATTTACAATAGAGGTACATATGCTGTAGTCACAAATCCTTCAGGAAGAGTGTCTTTAATTCAATTTTTGCTACAGCCATAATTTTAAACTTTAGGGGAATGACTCTTTTTTGTTAACCCTTTCGTATGATGACAATATCTCTTTTAGTGAATCCTTTCCCACGATGACACCTTGTCCTTACATGACATGATTCACCTTATGGGGATATTGTATTATGATTATGTTAACTCATTCTCCATTATTTGAAAGTGGTAGGCAAGATTAAATAATAGAAACTGCACTTAATCTATTATCTGACAATTTAAATGAACTTAACACTTACTATTTCAGTATCAGTCTCAGTCATTCCTCACTCTCATAAGTCTTGCCCCTCGGACACACTTTCTGTCAACTTTTCATTCTATATGCATGCCATACATCCATATTGCCTCAATGCATTCCTATTAGTAACAATGTTATTCATAGAAAATCCACATCTAAAACAGTTTACAACATGGAACTTGGCTGCAAAGAGTTTGACTCCAAAGTTGCATATATACTTAAGATCAGTCAGAGAATGCATACACCTCTGCTGAACATTTTATATGAACACACAAAAACATGTAAAAGATATACGATGCATATACAGTACTAGTTCTGATTTGTTAAGAGAGAACAATCTCAACTATTCATAAAAGCTGCATAAAACTTTCATGATGTGTATTATAAAAGGCCAAATACCATAGGTTTGAATGATTACAGACAGGAACAATTAATAGTAACTATCTTTTACAATTTGCAACTAAAGGACTGCCACAGCTCAAGTACAGGTATACCTTTAAAATGTTTATGCAGGGTGCATTACTGTGGACAGTAATACTGCTAGGCTTATCAGTTATATGTCACTGCTCACCATCTTGTTATTTATTGTCAGAAGTGAATCATTACTAATGTCCACAACAGTACAGTCATAACTAAAGTATACTTAATCAGCCAGCAGACAAACCTTATGGCTAAGAGGTTAGAGCACCAGCGTTAAAAACAGGCACGTTGCTCTTGCTGCACATATAACTTCCATGCTATCCATCTCAAAATAATTACCCTCTACTTTAATAAACTGTGTCACTACATTAACTATCATGTAGAAAGAATTGTAGTAAAGCATTATTTTCCAGAAATTATATTAGTACTTAAAATTACACACAAGACTCATACACTTAGAATTTCAGAATACAGTAGTCCTTAAGTTTTTTTCTTGGCATAACTCACTCAAGCGTGTCATATTGTTAGTGTTGGTCCCATGAGAAAGTTGAAGACGAAGATTGGAGCGGTATGTAGGTTTGTGCTGGCTGGTGGATCCTGCTTTTGGACCAACCCTAACTTGGCCTTGCAGTTAATGCATCTCACAGCCGAGAGCTCAAGTCCAGGTGTTTTTGTCCCTATGCCTTCCAATAGTGATGCTAGGAACTCCACGTGATCCCCAACACTAAGTCTGAAAAGGAAATCATGGAAGGCGTCATCGGCTAGGAGCGTCACATCAAAACCCTGCATCATCCCAATCCCGAACCTCCAATATGATGGAGTCATAGAGATACGAACCTCAAACGTGTACTCATTCCAGTTATCAAGAGTACAAGTGTCTGAGCCCAAGACTGAGTGGAGAAGCTGGCATCGCTCTACCTCGGTACTTGGGGTTTTAGTGACTGGACATGCTGGGAACTTCTGACCCAGGTAGCACCTCAGAGGCTTCTCGACTATATCTGGAAGATAAGTCAGTGCAGTCTTGGGGAGGTTGCGGACTCTGGCAATATTTACGTGGGTCACGGTTCCCTTCCACCTAACTATTGTCCCTTGCAGTGGTAGGCATCCATGTATAGTATAATAATAATAATAATGATAATAATAACAACAGTAATACTGGTACTAATAATAATGGTAATAATAATATTAATAGTACCGGTAACTGCAGAATTTTTGTTTCTTAAATGCACCACTTCTACTGCATGTTAAAGAATGCAGTACCGACAAAATCTTGAAATAACATGACTAGCTACAGTATACCGTCTTTACTTTAACCTGGCCCAGGTTTCCATCCTTTTGAAGCCTATTTCATATATCATAAGAAAGAAAAAGACAATACAGTACAGCAACTCTGCATCCTTTCCATGATACTTCTTCATAACTAGCACCATATTCTAGTGCTAATCTTTTGGCACAACTCAGCAATCAAGATGGAGAGATGGTAGTTTTAGGATAAGTTAAAATTAAAGTTGCATAGCAATTCATAGGCTGTACTGCATCAGGAGAGCACCTAGTAAACCCACTTTTTTGTGGGTGTGAGAAGGGAGTGTGAGCTGGGGGAAGGGCAGTGAAATGGCGGGGGACAGGGCGACTTGGAGGCGATTTGTTTGTGGCCACCCCAAACGGGATTGAGGCGTCTGGCAATAGATAGATAGATAGATAACTATATGCCAATAGAGGTTTCCTGTTCATATACAAGCTGCCACTAGAGAAAGTTTCAGTAAAATTAGAGAACAGCTTTTAGGGCACATATACTCTACATCCATTGTTCAGACATGGAGGGACAACAAATGAACTGACATATGCTTACTGCCCCAGTAATCCTACACCCACCATCCTTCTAATCAATAAGGCTGTACTGGTAAGAATAATGGTAAAAATAATACTCAGGGACACCATTGATATTTACAGCTATAATTAATGAAGACTGTGGATCCAGGAAAATGCTAATAAATCTACAGCAGAATGGGAAAATAAATGTACCGTACAGTGCTCAGCTGAAAAACTTTTTCTGCATTGCTCTTATTTCAAGTATACCAATTATAAATGCACTAACACAAATAATACTGTACCTTTATCATCCCTGTTTCCTTATATTTTTTTACAGTCTTCTGTAATAGTATAAAGTGATGCTAAGAAGTTAAAAATTACTGTAAATTTGTTTTGGTTTAGGCCTGCCATTGCTGGCAAAAGATAAACTGTGGTTGTACCACATCCTTCAGGATGGCAAGGGTTTCTGCTGGAGTTTTTCCCATGTTTGTCAAGAACTTGATGTTAATCCTTTGCTCAAGGCTCATTCTGTGACAGAGGACACTTGACAGGAGCTACAAAACCACCCGTGAAAAGAAAGATAATAGGTTAATTGAAGTGCTGCTTTTCTCATACAGTGCTGAGATGTTGGGCAACACTATGATGTACTTCATTACTGTGTGGCTAATGAATTGTGTCATTAGCAGCCAAAGTCCCGTTTCTTTTTTGTTACTATCTATCTACTGCCAGACGCCATAATCCCGTAAGGGGTGGCCATTTGACTTTGAGTTAGTTGTTTTACGGGGAGGGGCACTAACCCTCCACCAACCCACTTGTTGACACCTCGTACAATATCAACACCTCTGTGTTTGTATCATTTATAGAGACTCCAACATGCCTGTATAAATTAAACATCAATTCCTCTTTATAAGACTACTACTACAACCATCACAACAACCACTACTACCATTACTACTACTACAACCATCACAACAATCACTACTACTATTACTACTACTACAACCATCACAACAACCACTACTACTACTACTACTACTACAACCATCAGAACTATTACTACTACTATTACTACTACAGTATTCTCAGTAATCAGTTAATTAATCAGTAATGAAGAAATTATTTCTTGGTACACTTCAATCCTCCTTTGCCCCAACAGGAGTGTAGGTACCCAAGGCTAGGCTGCTCACTCCCAACATTTAAATCAATCCAATTAAACCATGCTGCCTCTTAACCACCATACTAAAACTGGCCATGGTGCAGGAAATATTTAGTGAAGTCTGGAGTTACACTGAGTGCCAAAACCAGCTTATTACTGTACATCCTTACTGATGCTGGGTGTGGGGAGTGAGTTGGGGGGAGGGCAATCAAATGGTGGGTTACAGAGCGACTTGGAGGCATTTTGTCTGCGGCCTCCCTTTGTTGGATTACAGGCTATAGATAGATAGGTAGACAGGCTGATGTTGGACACTGCTGGCAAGGGCCAACTGAAGACTAACCTTAAAAAATGAGCACAGGGTAGAAGTGGCAGTGTTCATCATATCTCCCTGAGTGGCATGACTTCCAAGATAGTCACACCAGCAGCCAGTTTGTATGTCCCACTGCCACAAACAGCACCAGCCTGGCCTAGCCAACATTCTGGGGCATGGACTGGACTGGCAGCTGCTTCAAGGCCCTGTTGCTGGTGCCACTGTGGATGGGAAACACAATATCATCAACAGCCAGCCCTTGCAAACTTAGTGGCTTGGTTATTGCTGGCCCTACATTTGAAGGACAGACAGTAGAAAATACAGACAGGAAGACAGTAGGAGATACAGACTGAGGAAGACAGTTAGAAATAAATACAGGGGAAGACAATAGGAAAGACAGAGGATGACAGTTAGAAATAAAGACAGGAGAAGACAGTAGAAAATATAGACAGAGGTAAACAGTAGGAAGTACAGACACAGGAAGACAGTAGGAAATACAGAAAGAGGAATATAGTAGGATATATAGAGGAAGACAGTAGGAAATGAAGACAGTGGAGGACAATAGGAAATACAGACAGAGGAAGACAGTAGGAAATACTGACAAAGGATGACAGTAGGAAATACATTTGGAGTGGTGGACTCAAGGCCTGCCAACTGCCACTGAACTGGTCAAGTGGATTTGTCTGCAACCATCGAATAACCAAACCTACACCATACCACTGTCTACCTCATCTGTCTTCTGTTTCACCCCAAGTGTCCTATCTCTGGCCTGCCCTTATAACTTTACCAGCCCTTACCAACTCTACAACTCTATATGATGATCCTTCCACACTACATACCAGCTCTGCCATACAATTTTATTCTGCTTTGAGAACACTTTTAAAACCTTCTGATACATGAAAACTCCCTATATTACATTCTTACTGATGCCACTTTTTTTTTTTTTAATGTAAGGAAGAAGGAACCAAAAGCCTGGAAGATTGTTTCCTCCATGAAAAAATAAGATAGAGAGCCAAAATTCGAGATTCATTCATTGCAAGACAACTAGGCACAATGTGTTTGAGAGATTGGAGGCCATAGGCTGTAGGAAATACAGATGGAGGAAGACAGTTCCAGAGTTGACCTTTTGCATACATGAAGGACCGGGTGTAATGATTAACTCTTGCCTTTTACAGAGTTTAAAAAGAGACCTGTAACTTCAACAATTTAAATTCTTTTGATATGATGGTCTAAATGATGGTCCTTTCTATGGTATTCCCTCTATTATCAGAAAATGTTCAGTTTGAGGAGACTTTTTGTGTTGCTAGAGATATGAGAAAAATAATTGCTTTGGGGTCTTGCAGCTGCTGATGTTTTGAGAGGGGAAAACTCAATGTATGTGCTTACAGACTGCACTTGGGTTCATCATCATCATCATCATATACTCCTCATCAGCTCCTTATCATTATCATCCTCATCCTCATTTATAATCCTGACCTCTTTTTCCGACCTAAGGCAAGATGAGGTGAGGGACTGTTCAGAAAGCAAGGAAAGAGAAAGCAGAGTATGGGGAAAACACTGTTGTAGATGAACAGCATGCACAAAATGAACACATAACTGACATACCACAGAATGAAGCTAGGTAGCTGACAAGGACACACAGCTCCAGTTCTTGGTACATCTCCACCAATACCCTGTCAAACCTGCAAGAATGGGATATGGCAGTGGCCACTTAAAAATGACCTATTAAATTCATCATCAGCTAGTCCTTCCCTACAGTTTCCAGCAATTGCAAAAAGTAATGAGCTGGTTTGGGTACCTTGTTTATAGCCATCCCTTATGGGATTTAGGCATCAGAGTAGACAGACAGGTAGATAGATAGGATACCTGCTATAGCTTCCAATCCACAGAACATATTATCAGCACTACCATGGCCAGCCTCGGTATGGGCATGCATTTAAGAGGAAGCATGGCATAATGACTAACTGAATCTGATGCTATTTCACCAATGACACATCTTAACACTGCACTAATCTATCTATCTATCTATCTATTGCCAGATGCCATAATCCCATAAGGGGTGGCCATTTGACTCTGAGTTATTTGTTTCACAAGGAGGGTCACTAACCCTCCACCAACCCACTTGTTGACACGTAGGGAGCACGTATGGGTTGGTTATATGGTTACCACCCAGCGTTGTAAATAGTTTCTTGGCTTGATGGGTTTTCGCTTACCAAAAATCACTATGTTCTCATACCTTCACCTCTTCAATATAATATAATCTATTTCACATTAGCCTTACTCTAACCAGAATTTTATAATCATGTTAGAAAAGATATCTCAGTTAGAGGGGGTTAAATACAGCTTGCTTTAACTTCTTCTCAACTATACCCTTTCTACTCTAACTTGGCCTAACACTGGTATCTCTCCACCTTGCATACTAAGTTGTGGCAATAGATTACCACTAGTATATGGTGTTAATAATGAAGGAGTGCTACAGAAAGGATGTAGAGCCATAGCAATTTTCTCTTCTGCTACTGTGCTGTGTGAAATAAAGTGAAGAAGGATGAAAATCTGAGCCAGGTTAATGTAAATGAGGTATTGCTGGCTTTCCCAGACCAAGTAACATCATCTGGTTACAGCTAGTACAAATTACAAAATGGACACACACTGTATATGTTATGTGAGGAATGTATGTACTTCTATTACTCTTGGTCTGGTTGGAAAGCGATATGATATACAAACAACAAGAAATTTTCAATAGCAGAAGTTTGATCCAAAATATTACACCTTTCTTCCATACAACTGGTAGAGTTAACTGCCTGACTATGGCAAATCAGTCTTATAGAAAATTTAGCATAGGAGGCTTTATTTTTTTTCAACAGTTTACCGTGCACTTAATTCCATAACTAAAAATAACAGCAGCTTATAATGGAGACTCACTGTATACTGAGAAATGTTGATGTACCATGCAAACTGGTACTTCACATGGAATGTATTGGCTTACAGAGCAAATACTGGTTCTGTGTTTCCTTCCTCAATGTGGGCGTAAAAATATACATACATGAAACAATAAAAAATCACAACATATTAAGATCACTGACTGACACAATCTACAAAATATAAAAATTTTCCCGATAACATCATCATCATTCTGACCCTTTTTTCCTGCCTAAAGAGGAAGTGAGATAAGGCCCAGACAAGGAAAGAGAAAAAATTGAAGCTGGCAGAATTACTGATAGCACGTCACAAATTAAATAACACCAAAGAAATAAAGGGGTAGGGGGCGCAACATCTGAAAAATTTACATAAGTATAAAATGAAGTTGTACTGTACTAAACGACTAAAAAAAATGGAATACTAAAAAAAAACAATGAAAATAAATGGAAAGCCTAATACTAAGGACACCGAATGGATAACATGCAATATTCCAACTAACAACTGCTCAGGTACCAGAGTTTGTTCACTACCAGAATTTAACCATCGCAACTACAAATAAACTGGGAAGAAGTACTTGACCTTCAAATCTTTATATCTCTTATCTTTTTATATCTCCAATTCTAGACTTATATAAACTGCCCCCTGTATTCAGCTATCTATTGTCTGCTTCGTATTTATCCTGCCTGGGCTGAGAGGAACAAAAGTATCACCATCACATTTGTCTTAACTCTTTATCATTATCATCATCATCCAGACCTCCTTTCCCACCCCAGGGCAGGGTGAGGAGTAGCAATTTCCAGGCAGCTCAAGTCTGCCCAGTCCAGTGGGCCATGCTTCACTCATCACTCAAGCCCGGGATTCCTGGCTCTATCTGATACGCCAAAAACTTTCACCACATTCTGTAACAACCCCCAATCCTGAGATGCACCACCCTCCCTTATATACTCTTTCTTGTACTTTCCCATCCCCTTTACTTCACCATTTTGTCCTTCTTGGTCAATCTTAAATACAAAATCTTCAACCTTGTTTTTTAATCAACCTTCCTTATACAGTACTGTATATTTACCAAAAACTGTTTTGGGTCATACATATATACATACATAAATTTTGTATAGTAGTGTTCCATGCCTGCACAGCTCAGCATTTCTATTATTTATTTATATATTTACTTTTTTTACCTAATGGTTCTTTTTGATGTATTTAATATATGCCCTCCCACCCTAATCCTCCACCATCTTCTTTTTCCTCCCTTACCCTTATACTCTCCCATACTGACCCCCTACCCTGTTTTTGGTCCTAGTTCCCTATATAATCCACCTAGCTCTTTCTCTCCTCCTCCTTTCAAACACGTCACTATTACATAAAAAACATTCAATATCTTTGTAAGTATATTTAAACTCAAGCTAATTCTGGCTTCCTTACACTCTCATCTCGAGGTATGAATTGGAAGTGCAAGACAACTTTGGCTCTCATGATTACGAATATATCACTATACTTTGTTTTCGTAGTTATGCATACATCTCTATATTTAGCTTTTGCAGTTACACATGCCATACATCGATACACAGCATTTGGCTTTTGCAATATATTCAGCTTTTACGATTACACACACACTGCTATATTTACTTACTGTAGTTATGCATATATCACACTATCAGCCGTGCTCTATGTACAGTGCAATGTCTTTTCATTCACACAACCCACTGATGCTCCATACAGTCCATTATCAAAGGAATGCTATTTCAATGTATATTCGGGGACAAAAGTTCAGCCATTTCACCTCTTCTACTTCCAATTTTCTACTGCTGGCTAATATTCCTAAGCTGAGAGAGACTTGGCAAATTTCCCAGCCTATAAACACCAAAGTTCATCCAATCTCTCACCTCTTATGCTTCTCATTTTTTTCTGCTGACTAATATTCCTATGCTGAAAGAGGCTTGGTACACTCCTCTGCCCACAGATACAAAAGTGTACCTTGTATTTCACCCCTTCCACAGCCTTTTTTCTGCTGACTAATAATCTTAGGCTTGGTATGTTTCTCTGCCTTAATATTTCACCCCTTCTACTTCTCACTTTCCTTTGCTGGCTAATATTGCTAAGCAGAGAGAGGCTTGGTTTATTTCACTGCCAAGAAATGTCTCTCTGATACAAAGGGATGAAAGTATCAAAAGTACTATAGCGAACATGTTGTAGGTGTGAAGTAGATGCAGCTGAATAGTGAAACAGATGCAGTTGAATAGTAGATGCAACTGAACTCTTGTCCCCTTCTATACAATTAGTATTATGAAATACTAATACTATAAAACATCTGCTGCACACTTTAAGTATTACTGTATATACTGCACTTCTCAGCTGTGAAAGTTATAACAGTGCATATACAAATCAAATCATACACAGAAGCACATTAACTGGAATACATATGGTTCTCATTACTCATCCAGAAGTGTAATAATGGTAAATATACACCAATATAAATACAGAAAAATACAGAAATACATGAAAACATATAGTAAGACCCCTCTATGGCAGACTAATTAAGGGGAAAGTGTCCATCTCAAGAGGTTGTCCATCATGTAACAATTTATCATATGGCACCAAAATTTTGAGGTTTACTTGCAGACTGATTCACTCTTCACTATTTAATAAGCTGACACAATGTTATATTCAATCAGCAACAGTACAGTAGCACTGGTAGCACCAGGTTTATCTGAAATGTGAAACTGGTGAACTGCAGGCTGAAGTTGCTGCCTTGTCTTTCAGGCAATGTCACCCTTATCCATCTCACTTTAACTGGCTGCCTTAACAGAAGTCTGCCTCAGAGGGATATTACTGTACCAATAAAAATAAGAAAATATATATATATATATATATATATATATATATAATGTTCTTCGGCTCAGCAACCTGGCATATCAAATTGCTATCTGGAACAAAGAAGAAACCAGCTGCCTTCAGTAAGTATTTAACAAACATCATCATCATCATCATCATCATCGTAGAAAATGCATAGTCAACTAAACAGCCTCATTAAACAAGGAAATTATACATTCTAAAACACAGGCAACTGGTAAAATGGTAACAGGGAAAACTGTGGGTGTGTATGGTGTGGCAGATGAAATGCTGAAAGCATCTGGTGATGTAGCAGTGATACTGTGAATGTTTACGAGGGGAAGGGTGATGCTCTTAATCGAGGTAGCTGTAGGAGAAAATTCTGGCCTGCATGAGCAAGGAGACTTAACATTAATAAGAGACAATTTGGTTTTATCCCTAGCAGAGGAACTGTTCATGCAATATTTAAAGTACTGTTAGGCAACTCAGGAAAGCTTTTAGGGTAAGAAAACATATTTACTTTGTTTTTGTTGACAGTTCTACTTTCATTACTCTATTTTCTTGCATCTGGATCCTTCCCACCCCATTTTCTGTAAGAATTAATGTTAAGATAAAGCTTAGGTTAGATTCATATATGTCAGATGAGGTTATTAGAGTACATAATATTAAAACATACATGATCTGGGTTACAATAGATTAGGAAGCTCTGGGTTAAATTAGGGTAGGATGGACCAGATTAGATTCAACAGGTTAGCATAGAGTGGGATAGGGTTATAAAGGTGAGATTAGGTTAGCTAATGTTTGGACTGGATAGGATATGTTAGGTAAGTCTAGGTCATCTATTTCTAATGCTAACCTGCCAAGTCTTGTACAGGCAATGCCACTGGGGTGTCTGTGAGGAGGGTGGGGGTCGGGGTGAGATCAGGGTTAAGCACCAGGCCACACTCCCTCTCCAGGCTCACCAGGCAACAGTGGACGTACTGCAGCTTCACTCCCATGTCTCTGTGTCTCTGCAAGTCCAATGGTAATATCAAACTTATGACCTGAACAAATTTACGACTATGGTAAATGACTACACAATCAACACTGAGGCAGATGATGTGTGTTAAGCACGACCATTTATTAAACTCTTCCACTCCATCAGGTTTCCCTCAAGCTAAACACAATTGTCTGGTGGTAACAATAAAATAAGGCTTGAGTCATACTTCAGACACTAATGAAGATTTTTTTTTCTTCTGTTGTATACTGTAGTAAAACAAAAATATTCACTACAAAAGCAACAAAGTCAATTAACCCAGCATAACTTCACTCTAAATTTTCTTGTGAAGTGTACAGTCATGGTTAAAGGCTAATGTATATCTGAGTACAGCAGACTCCACCACCACCATTCCCTGACTATGTACATATTCCTTACTATCTCACCTACTGAATTCATCTAAATTTCACGATGTACTAGGCCTCAGGTCCTCAGTCCCTGGCAGTTCCCACTAATCCTCTTGATGATATCTGAAGCCACAATGAAGCTGAGTAGTGATGGGGTAGGGCAGAAATTACCCAGATGCTTTCACGCCATAACTTCACTGGACTTGTTAACTTTAATAGCATGGGAAGCAACCGAAGCACTGGCACAACTGATATAACTTTTTGACACCACCGTTCCCCAGTATTAAATGGAGACCAACAGTCTGAGTTACTTTGTTAAGCCAGTATTAACCTGCAGACACATACACTCCTTGAGAGCTGTGTGTACTAACCTGCTGTGTAGTAACTTGTGTACTGTATTAACCTGCTGAGCTTTACCAGAAGACATAATCCCACTGCCGCTGCTGTTTGGGTCCCTGATGATGATGGAGGATATTCTCTCTCTATTAATCTTCTAATTTTTCTACCTTTCCTCCTCCTGTCTCTATTTTTCTCCCTGTTTTGTCTTTCCCTGCTTCCCTTCACTTTTTTTTTCTCCTTTTTCCTCCTATTTGTTTTTTTCTTTTCTCTCTCTGTTTATCCTCTATTTTCCTGACATCTTTTTCACTGTTACCTTTATTTTGCTTTGGTTTTTGTTATACTTTAAAAAAACATACTTTTTACCTTCCCTAAATCAATTTTTACTTCCTCATTGATCTGTTTGCTGATATTTTTATATTACCTTTTTGTATTCCTTTTTTTTGTTTTGTTTTACGATGATGTAGGAGAGAGCCACCTTCTCAGCCATGTCATCATCACTTGTCCTCACACTGGCCCTTGTATCTGCAGGAACAGAAGCACTTTAGTTCATCTGATTACTCATTTCATCACCATTAACTCCTTCACCTTCATCATTCTTTGTCTGTGTCTGCCCTCCTCTCTTCCTATTTCTCACCATCATCCACTCCCGTGGTGTAGTGCTGCCTTCTTCTTCCTTTACCTTTGTCATTCTTTCTCTGTGTCTGTCCTCCTCTCTTCCTACTTCTTACCACCATCCACTCACTTGATGTAATGCTGCCTACTTCTTCACCCTTATCAATTGTTTTCTGTGACTGTCCTTCTCTCTTCCTATTTCTTCCATCCTTCTTGTCACTTTTTATTACTCTTCTTTCCTTTTCAGGTGGCTTTACACTGAGTGACAAGCCTAATGGTTCCCTGTAAGCCAGGAAACCATTTACAACGCTGGGTGGTAACCATATAACTAACCTATATGTTTTCCCCACGTGTCAACAAGTGGGTTGGCAGAGGGTTAGTGCCCCTCCCCGTAAAACAATGAGCTCAAAGACAAAAAGCCACCCCTTACTGGATTGTGGCATCTGGCTATAGACAGACAGATAGATAGATAGATAGACAGACAGACAAATAAGAACTTCAATATGCTGATATTGTCTTTTAGTTCACTCATGCAACTATGGTATGGTTTTGGTCACCTTAAAAAATCTTTAGGAGTGAAACAGTTAACAAAGGATATGTTCAATCCCTCCAGCCTGCAATATCACTCCTAAACTGAATCAAACCATCAAACAGAAACAGGAGTACAAAAAGATGGAGGTCAACATATTCTATCTATCTATCTATTGCCAGACGCCATAATCCCGTAAGAAGGTGGCCATTTGACTTTGAGTTGTTTGTTTCATGGGGAGGGGCACTAACCCTCCACCAACCCACTTGTTGACACGTAGGGAGCACGTATGGTTTGGTTATATGGTTACCACCCAGCGTTGTAAATGGTTTCTTGGCTTACAGGAAACCATTTGGCTTGTCACTCAATGTAAAGCCACCTGTAAAGGAAAGAAAAGCAATAAGAAGTGACAGGAAAGATGGGAGAAATAGGAAGAGAGGAGGGCAGGCACAGAAAAAGAATGATAAAGGCTATGGAAGAAGTAGTCAGCACTACATCAAGTGAGTGGATGATGGTCGCCACCACCTACCACTTCAACATATTAAATGGGCTAATAATATTTCACCAAGTCAATATTATACTGCAACGGGAGAAGTGAAAATCAGTAAAAACTAAATGGCTGCAGCGAGAAACTTAAACAGAATCAAAAGAAATTGGTTATAAGAGTGGTATGGGATGAGGGATAGAATACTAGACATCCACAGCCATGAGAGAGTTAAATATAGATACCTGGTACCGTACAGATAATGTGACGAGCTGCTAAACAAACTGACATGACAGACCTGGTGCTCACTCACTGACTGCACCCGGTTCAGCATTATCACCTCCCGTACCTCAACCAGGAGGTCTGCCTTGGCCTGCTGGTTGGCCCAAACATAACACTGTACAGCTTCCTGATGGCATCTTCCTCCAGGTCACTCTCAGGTTTTGTGCATCATTTCTGAAATATAACATGGTGGGGATATTTATACATCTCACTTATGAACACATCAGTAAAAAAAACAAAAAGTTGGAAACATACCAGATGCACTGTCTTGTTTTAAGGGAAATTATAGGAATGTACAATACTATAGAGAAATGCTACTACTTTACATCAGTAACAGTTTTGTCTAATGGTAGGTGGAGTAAACTAGGATGAAATTTAGTATATAATGAAGGCATCTTGAATTGGTCTATTACTGGTATCTTGTTTTCATTTTTCTTGGAGGGAACAATTTTGCCCACTTCAAGCCTTTGGTTCCTACTTCCTTGCATTAAAAGAAATAAAAGATATAATATACATGAAGAAAAATGCACTATGAACTAGCTGCCTTAAATGTGGAAGCACATACAAAATTGTAAATCATCTCTAAAAAATCCTATCACCATACTACACTGAGAAATACATTGAGGTGGTCTGGACATGTGGAGAGAATGGAGACTGAATGACTAAGAGAGTGTATGCAGGTGTGATGGAGGGAGGGAGAGACCAAGGATGAGGTGGAGAGATGAAGTTGAGAGGTATATAAGGGAGGGGGGAGTGAGCTAGGGGGGAGGGCAGTCAAATGGTGGGTGACAGAGCAACTTGGAGGCATTTCATATGGGACCATCCTTTCCGGGATTAGGGCATTGGGCTATTGATAGATAGACAGATAGACATACAGAACTGTAAATCATCTATAAAAAAATCCTATCACCATACTGAAAGGGATTAACCCTTGCTAAACTACAAACTTCATATAAGGTACAATGAAGGTCTGCACGGGCCCAGCTGCAAGTCTGGTATGAGGTACAGTTTACACTGGCTATAAAACAATGATTCAGAGGAGGTAACCTATCTTACAAGCAATCAGTGTGGCAGGGGTTCATGCTCTCCTTCTCACTCTACCTTCCAGCACTCTGTCCACATGTAGCCTATACATCACCTCAGAGCCACTCTCCTTATCCAACCCACATCACCAATTCATTCTCCATCATATTTCTATTATTCTAGCTATGACCTCACAACTCTGGAAGTATCTTCCTCTGTTTGTATTTCCTACTGCCTATGACCTCCAGTCTTTCAAACACAGTTTGTCCAAGCATCTTGAAACAAATGGATCTTGATTTTGGCTCTCTCTGTCTCTAACTTGTTTTTTCTCTCTCTCTCTTGGAGGGAACACTCTTACAATCTTGCAGGCTTCTGGCTTTTGGTTCGTTCTTGCATAAAAAAAAAAAAAAAAAAAAAAATCATACAGTCTGGAAAAGCCCTCTGGTCCTGAACAAGTTAATAACCTGCCCAGTCCAAAAGTCTCTCCTGAGCTGAATAAAACTGCATGAAAGATGCAAGACAAAAAATGTACTGAAGGAGTATAGTTGTGCCTGAGTCTTTCCCATATTGGAGGAGACCAAACTGTGTGGCCCAGTCACCCAGGTGGTTGATGCAGTTGACATGGTGGCCCAGGGCTGAGTGGAGGCAGGCCAGGATGTGCCGTTGATGGTGGAGCACAGGTGGCCAACGTGGAAAGGCTTGGCAATGCTGGGTGAGCTGTGGGATAAGTGGTGGAAATAATAATGGTCATGTTCAAGAATGGAAAACTGTTACTGATAAATGGCACAACCAGCTCCAAATTATCCCTTATGAGGTGCAAGAGCCCTGGGTTAGGGTACCATACTGAAAAATTTAGGGAAAACAACAAGCCTACTCTTCTTGTGGCATTACATGATCAGAAAAACCAACCTTTTTTTTTTTTTTTTTTTTTTTAGAACTAAACCTATGTGTAGGAGGCATAAGACTTATTCTACATGAAGCTACTAAACCTTTAAACCATCATGTGTTTTACTGAAAGGCATACTGAATTTGCAAACAAGTATGAGATGCACTTTTCATAGTACAATGGCTGAGACAAAGGTGTGGTTGCTGTTGCTGATCAACCAGTGTATGTTTGACCATGCAAGCCCATCAACACAGGCAAGCAACTGCCCCTGCAGGGCCATCCCCTGCAGTGAACTGATGTTTCCTTGCAGCTGACAGTGCCTGGCCACAGTGAGGTGCAGGGAAAAGTGTGGAGATTTGGTTCATGAATGGATGCCACATCTGTGTCTCTCCACCCAGTTAACAGGGGCATCCTAGTAGGCTCCACCTAGAGCTGTAAATGGCCTCCTGGGCAGGCCCGTCCCCAGAAGTATAACCATAGGGGGGCAATTGAGATATTGAGGGGGGCAGGTTATTAGGAGGCAGTCAATAATATAGAGCAAAAATTCAGTCCTACCTATGTTAATGCATGGGACCATAGATGTCATGGCAATAGTTACGATATAATCAAAACCAACATTTCTTTCTCTCTCTCTCTCTCTCACACACACACACACACACACACACACACACAGTCGCACACACAGGAAGACATGGAATAAAAAAATAGGGTCGCATTTACTGACGATTTCCAGGTCTCTACAAACAAAAGTCCAAGTAATATTAACATTGGTTTCTGCTTTAGATAAGAACTCATAAGATTTGATTGTTAGGAAAATTAATGAAATTTTGCATAAATTTACAGTGTGTTGGTAATTTCATCACTTCATATGAACTAAACTTTGAAGTAATAATTATATGTCCAAACAACATAGCTCATCATTTTAATAAAGGAAAAGAGAAAGGAAAATGTCTTAGACTTCAAATCTGCTGCTGCTCTTAATACAATTGGATCTTCCTGCTTCTTGCAGCAAATGTATGGAGAAATTCATCCATATTAATTTTCTGAGTGTATTCAGCGAGAAATGAGAGTAGTACAAGGTTACTTTTTCTTTTATGGGTCATAGATCGTCTGTAAGGTGTTAGTACACGTGAGAGTGTTGAAAAGGATTTTTCACATACAGCATTACTAGAGCCAAATGTGAGAGCAGCTGCATACAATTGGTAGACTTCACTGAATCCTTTTCTATAAGGATGAAGAAGCAAGCACAAGTCGTTTAGAGTTTTGTGTACTTTGTCATCAAACTCTTTTTCAATAAAGGTCCTTGCCACTTGACATTCACTTTGGAGCAGAGATGAGTCAGTATTAAGACCTATGAGAGAAGCTACTGGGGCAATTTTTTTAGGATCTAAGAAACTCACACTGGGTTCTGGCCAAAGGCATGAGATTGCAGCAGTCACTGCACTACTGCATTCACCAAATCTAGCATCAAGCTCCCCAAGGCAGTTATCTACAATGCTGCAATAAATCTGCCTGAAAAGTGTTGCTTCACTTTCTGCATTGCTAGGATCTTCTGAATGTCCTACACTGGCCTCAACAACTGAATCTTTTGACAAATGTGCAGGCAGTTTGCGGCTCCACTCTGGAACCTTATGTACATATTCAGGTTCAGAGAGATTATGATCTGCAAGTTTTGTAATGATTCCCTCAGAAATTTTTACATCATTTCTCATGTCTTTTACACTGCAGACCACAGATTCAATTAGTCTAGTTCCAGTCATCAAATCACAATCACTTGATTGTAGGAGCTTATCAGCAGGTTTAATTAAACTCAAGACTGTCTGAACACAATATGCAATGAACATATACTTCCTACTTCTGATCTGCTTCAATAAACCTGTTGCCTCAATACAAATTACAGCATTACATCCATTTTCTTCACAAGATTCAAGTGCATTCACTATCCTTTCATGGTTTTCTAAGATAGCAGACACAGTATCTAAATGACCTGACCATCTCTGTTCCAAAAGTCGTTTGAGTTTTGTTCCATCATAAATCCTGTCTAGCTCTGGACGGTGTAGAAAGTTGTACAGTCTATTGCAAATGGAAAAAAACAATTTTACATCATTCTGCATTTCAACTGAATGTACCACAACCAAGTGCAGTTGGTGATTGAAACAATGTACATATGGGATTTCCTTCTGAAGTTTTTCTTGTAGCTTTTTTTGAACACCTCCATGCTGACCTGACATCACAGATGCTCCATCATAACATTGAGATAATATATTACTGCAATCAAGTCCACATTCATTTAGTGTTTTAAGCATTAATGAGGCCAGGCTTTCTGCATCAAAATCATCTGTTGTTGGCATACCAATTAGACTCTCATTTACTTTACCACCCTTTACATATCTTACAACTACAGATATATTTTCTGTGTTGGTAGGGTCACGAGTTCCATCAGACTTAATGCTAAAAAATGGTATGTCAGCCTCCTTGATATCATTAACAACATTCTCTATGACAGTGTCTTTCATAATGTCTATTATCTCATTCTGAATCCTAGCAGAAGTATAGGAGGCATTCTTAGGAATCATTTGAATAATCTCTGAGAGCTTCTTATCTTTAGACAATGTATACTGAAATAACTTCATAAAAAGACCAGATGGCTCACCTTGAGACTCACTACTTGTATCGAGACACCCTGCTCCACTCTTACCATCTCCACGCATAGGTAGCTCATTCACACATAAAAACTGAATTACCTCTACCACTGATTTAATACAGTACCTGTTTTTCCCCAACTGCTTTTCATTTACCATTGTACTGACACTCTGGTTCTTCTCTATGCGCATTTTTCTCTCCTGCCATATAACCATAGCTTCTACATGAGTTTGAGAATTTTCGTGTTTTTGGAAACCTTTGTGTTTGTCTAATGCATGGCACCAGTTTGAGTAACCCTCTTTAGTAAATGTACGATCTTTAGAAGAACTTTTAAAATGTCTACAGGGAAAACAAAATGCTGCCCCTCTTCTACTGAATACTCAAGCCATGTGCGTCCATTATACCAGGATGCTGAGAAGTCTCTCTTACTATTACCATACTGCTTTGGATTAAAAGAAGCAATCTTAGGCTGTACTGGTTCATGATCAGCCTCCCCTAAATCTGAAGGAATTTTGATTTCACTTGGTCCTGATCCATCTCTACCAGTCTTGTTTTTCTCCGGTTCTTTTTCTTTCTTATCAGAAGATGAATTTGGTTCCGGTTGCTTCCCATGTGAACCAACAGGCTTGAAGTATGAAGTAATAGACATTGCTGATAATTTTCTGAAGATTCTTCACATAAATCTATCCATATGGTCACAATGCTCCTGACCTGTGGATGAGTGACACCAAGCTCTTAGTAAAATCATATTATGGTATGTGGTAAAAAAATGTGAGTGTGTGCACAGTGGCAGAATGGCAGGTAAGTCATTTGGCTTTTTGTGAAAAATTAACAGAACTGGAATAGGCTAGGCCAATGTCCCTGGCTAGACAGGCTAGTTTAATAAAAAAAAAAAGAAAGAAAAAAAAAAAAAAAGGATAAATTACCCTTTAGCACAGAATAGGAATTACCAAAAAATAAATAATAGAAAATAAGTAAATAAATAAACCTTGTAAAAGTATAGGGGATGATAGTACAAAGTAAAATATTACCAAACAATAACATATTATATATAATAAGAATTCTGAAAGTCGGCCAAAATCCTTTGGCCTACCCTTAATAAAAACAGGACAAACCTTAATGTTATGGTTATTATTAACTTTATGTATCAATTTACTTGAATACAAGCTGCATGCCTATACTGTATCTAGGCCTAAAAAAAACTAGGCTAGACCTAAAATTAATGAAAAAAATAGCCTAGGCCTATCCTAGCCCGACCTGACCTCATAACAATGGTTAAGAAATCTTGATAAAACTTATGAAAATCATTTATCCCATACTTAACATAACCTATTTTGAAGCAGCCTAACTGCATCTAACCCTACCTAATCCTACCCAGTCTCACTTAACCATACCATACCCGACCTAACCCAACCAGTCAAGCCTAAAATGACCTAATCCAACCGGACCTAACCCAGCCTAACCCAACAAAAAAAACCCAACCCAAAACCTATCCAAACCGACGTATTCTAAAGCAATCTAACCTAATCCGTCTATATCTAGTCGAACTGAAGCCAACCCAACCAAAAATTACCTAATCAGACCAAACCCTGCCCAAAGTGACCTAACCTAACTTTCGATCGGCTATATATTCGCTAAGAAAAATTGCGGTCCGAACGTCTACGGATGGCACATTCCAAGTTTCGCCTGTTCTGTGTACACGTAAACTTTGTGTGTGTGTGTGTGTGTGTGTGTGTGTGTGTGTATTTACCTATTTGTAGTATACAGGAATTGAGCAATGCTCGTGTTGTCCTGTCTCCATATCCACATTTATCAAGTCTACCTTTACACACATGAATGTTTTTCTCATGCACCACCTCTTTGTCTAAGTCGTTCCAAATATTTAAGTATTTACCTAATATACCTAATTGTGATATACACGGAATGTACTATGCTCGTGGGTTTCCGTCGCTGTTTCTCAATAAGTCGAATTTAGCTTTAAACTCGTTTAAGTTTTTAGACTGGACGATCTCTTTGTCCAGGCTATTCCATAAGTCTATACTTCTGTAAGGAAAGCTATATTTCTTGATATCCTTCAAGCAGCTTGACTTTTTCAATTTCATTCCGTGTCCTCTTGTTGCTCTCTTATCCCATACAAACAGATCTTCTTTGTCAATTTTATCTACTCCCACCATGGTCCTGAACACCGCAATCATGTCTCCCCTCTTTCTCCTTTCCTCTAACGAAGGCAAATCCAGTTTTTCCAACCTCTCTCTGTATGACAGGTCTGTCAGACTGGGGACCATCTTGGTTGCTGTTCTTTGTATTCTCTCAATCTTGTTTATATCTTTCTTTTTGTGTGGGGACCACACTACCGCTGCATATTCTAACCTGGGGCGGATCATGGCCACTATCAATTTTTTCATCATTTCCTCATCCATATAATGAAATGCTACTCTTATGTTAGTCAAGAGTTTATAAGTCTCTCCAACTATCTTGTTAATGTGCTTTTCTGGTGACAAACTATCTTGGACCAGCACTCCCAAATCTTTCTCTTCTCTCCTTTTTGTGATTAATTCATTACCCAAAAAATAATTCAGTGATGGTCTCCTGGTACTTTTACCCATTTCCAATATTTTACATTTCTTTACATTAAATTTCATTTCCCACGTCCGGCTCCAATTGTGTATCCTATCCAAATCCTCCTGCAGTATTTTACAATCCTCCTCAACCTCTATCTTCCTCAAGATCTTTACATCATCAGCAAACAGACTTGCATAACTGTTCACTCCATCTACCATATCATTTACGTAAATCAGGAACATTACTGGCGCCAACACTGAGCCTTGAGGTGTGTGTGTGTGTGTGTGTGTGTGTGTGTGTGTGTGTGTGTGTGTGTGTGTGTGTGTGTGTGTGTGTGTGTGTGTGTGTGTGTCTGTGTGTGTTGAGTCGTGTGTGTACGCAGGAGAGCCTGTGTTTGCGTCAGGCAGGGATACTGAGTGTGGAGGGATGGCTGAGTTCATATTAAGCCTGTGTGAATAGAGGTTTTTGTATGCATGTTAGTAAATGTGTGTGTGTGTGTGTGTGTGTGTGTGTGTGTGTGTGTGTGTGTGTGTGTCCGTCTGTCTGTGTGTGTTGAGTCGTGTGTGTACGCAGGAGAGCCTGTGTTTGCGTCAGGCAGGGATACTGAGTGTGGAGGGATGGCTGAGTTCATATTAAGCCTGTGTGAATAGAGGTTTTTGTATGCATGTTAGTAAATGTGTGTGTGTGTGTGTGTGTGTGTGTGTGTGTCTGTCTGTCTGTCTGTGTGTGTTGAGTCGTGTGTGTACGCAGGAGAGCCTGTGTTTGCGTCAGGCAGGGATACTGAGTGTGGAGGGATGGCTGAGTTCATATTAAGCCTGTGTGAATAGAGGTTTTTGTATGCATGTTAGTAAATGTGTGTGTGTGTGTGTGTGTATTTACCTATTTGTAGTATACAGGAATTGAGCAATGCTCGTGTTGTCCTGTCTCCATATCCACATTTATCAAGTCTACCTTTACACACATGAATGTTTTTCTCATGCACCACCTCTTTGTCTAAGTCGTTCCAAATATTTAAGTATTTACCTAATATACCTAATTGTGATATACACGGAATGTACTATGCTCGTGGGTTTCCGTCGCTGTTTCTCAATAAGTCGAATTTAGCTTTAAACTCGTTTAAGTTTTTAGACTGGACGATCTCTTTGTCCAGGCTATTCCATAAGTCTATACTTCTGTAAGGAAAGCTATATTTCTTGATATCCTTCAAGCAGCTTGACTTTTTCAATTTCATTCCGTGTCCTCTTGTTGCTCTCTTATCCCATACAAACAGATCTTCTTTGTCAATTTTATCTACTCCCACCATGGTCCTGAACACCGCAATCATGTCTCCCCTCTTTCTCCTTTCCTCTAACGAAGGCAAATCCAGTTTTTCCAGCCTCTCTCTGTATGACAGGTCTGTCAGACTGGGGACCATCTTGGTTGCTGTTCTTTGTATTCTCTCAATCTTGTTTATATCTTTCTTTTGGTGTGGGGACCACACTACCGCTGCATATTCTAACCTGGGGCGGATCATGGCCACTATCAATTTTTTCATCATTTCCTCATCCATATAATGAAATGCTACTCTTATGTTAGTCAAGAGTTTATAAGTCTCTCCAACTATCTTGTTAATGTGCTTTTCTGGTGACAAACTATCTTGGACCAGCACTCCCAAATCTTTTTCTTCTCTCCTTTTTGTGATTAATTCATTACCCAAAAAATAATTCAGTGATGGTCTCCTGGTACTTTTACCCATTTCCAATATTTTACATTTCTTTACATTAAATTTCATTTCCCACGTCCGGCTCCAATTGTGTATCCTATCCAAATCCTCCTGCAGTATTTTACAATCCTCCTCAACCTCTATCTTCCTCAAGATCTTTACATCATCAGCAAACAGACTTGCATAACTGTTCACTCCATCTACCATATCATTTACGTAAATCAGGAACATTACTGGCGCCAACACTGAGCCTTGAGGTGTGTGTGTGTGTGTGTGTGTGTGTGTGTGTGTGTGTGTGTGTGTGTGTGTGTGTGTCTGTCTGTCTGTCTGTGTGTTGAGTCGTGTGTGTACGCAGGAGAGCCTGTGTTTGCGTCAGGCAGGGATACTGAGTGTGGAGGGATGGCTGAGTTCATATTAAGCCTGTGTGAATAGAGGTTTTTGTATGCATGTTAGTAAATGTGTGTGTGTGTGTGTGTGTGTGTGTGTGTGTGTGTGTGTGTGTGTGTGTGTGTGTGTCTGTCTGTCTGTGTGTGTTGAGTCGTGTGTGTACGCAGGAGAGCCTGTGTTTGCGTCAGGCAGGGATACTGAGTGTGGAGGGATGGCTGAGTTCATATTAAGCCTGTGTGAATAGAGGTTTTTGTATGCATGTTAGTAAATGTGTGTGTGTGTGTGTGTGTGTGTGTGTGTGTGTGTGTGTGTGTGTGTCTGTCTGTCTGTCTGTCTGTCTGTCTGTGTGTTGAGTCGTGTGTGTACGCAGGAGAGCCTGTGTTTGCGTCAGGCAGGGATACTGAGTGTGGAGGGATGGCTGAGTTCATATTAAGCCTGTGTGAATAGAGGTTTTTGTATGCATGTTAGTAAATGTGTGTGTGTGTGTGTGTATTTACCTATTTGTAGTATACAGGAATTGAGCAATGCTCGTGTTGTCCTGTCTCCATATCCACATTTATCAAGTCTACCTTTACACACATGAATGTTTTTCTCATGCACCACCTCTTTGTCTAAGTCGTTCCAAATATTTAAGTATTTACCTAATATACCTAATTGTGATATACACGGAATGTACTATGCTCGTGGGTTTCCGTCGCTGTTTCTCAATAAGTCGAATTTAGCTTTAAACTCGTTTAAGTTTTTAGACTGGACGATCTCTTTGTCCAGGCTATTCCATAAGTCTATACTTCTGTAAGGAAAGCTATATTTCTTGATATCCTTCAAGCAGCTTGACTTTTTCAATTTCATTCCGTGTCCTCTTGTTGCTCTCTTATCCCATACAAACAGATCTTCTTTGTCAATTTTATCTACTCCCACCATGGTCCTGAACACCGCAATCATGTCTCCCCTCTTTCTCCTTTCCTCTAACGAAGGCAAATCCAGTTTTTCCAGCCTCTCTCTGTATGACAGGTCTGTCAGACTGGGGACCATCTTGGTTGCTGTTCTTTGTATTCTCTCAATCTTGTTTATATCTTTCTTTTTGTGTGGGGACCACACTACCGCTGCATATTCTAACCTGGGGCGGATCATGGCCACTATCAATTTTTTCATCATTTCCTCATCCATATAATGAAATGCTACTCTTATGTTAGTCAAGAGTTTATAAGTCTCTCCAACTATCTTGTTAATGTGCTTTTCTGGTGACAAACTATCTTGGACCAGCACTCCCAAATCTTTCTCTTCTCTCCTTTTTGTGATTAATTCATTACCCAAAAAATAATTCAGTGATGGTCTCCTGGTACTTTTACCCATTTCCAATATTTTACATTTCTTTACATTAAATTTCATTTCCCACGTCCGGCTCCAATTGTGTATCCTATCCAAATCCTCCTGCAGTATTTTACAATCCTCCTCAACCTCTATCTTCCTCAAGATCTTTACATCATCAGCAAACAGACTTGCATAACTGTTCACTCCATCTACCATATCATTTACGTAAATCAGGAACATTACTGGCGCCAACACTGAGCCTGTGGAGTGTGTGAGAGTGTGTGACGAATGAGGAATGAATGTGTGTGTGATAGGAAGCGTTATGAGGAACACACTGAGGTGGTTTGGCCATGTGGAGAGGATGGAGGGTGAAAGACACGAAGAGAGTGTATGTGAGTGAGGTGGAGGGGGAAAGAGGGAGGGGAGGCCGAGGATGAGATGGAGAGATGGGGTGGAGAGGTATATGAGAGAGGGATGTGAGTTGGGAGCAGGGCAGTGAAATGGCGGGGAGAGGGCGACTTGGAGGCGATTTGTTTGTGGCCATAAACGGGATTGAGGCGTCTGGCAATAGATAGATAGATAGGCACATTACTGGCGCCAACACTGAGCCTTGAGGTGTGTGTGTGTGTGTGTGTGTGTGTGTGTGTGTGTGTGTGTGTGTGTGTGTCTGTCTGTCCGTCTGTCTGTCTGTGTGTTGAGTCGTGTGTGTACGCAGGAGAGCCTGTGTTTGCGTCAGGCAGGGATACTGAGTGTGGAGGGATGGCTGAGTTCATATTAAGCCTGTGTGAATAGAGGTTTTTGTATGCATGTTAGTAAATGTGTGTGTGTGTGTGTGTGTGTGTGTGTGTGTGTGTGTGTGTGTGTCTGTCTGTCTGTCTGTGTGTGTTGAGTCGTGTGTGTACGCAGGAGAGCCTGTGTTTGCGTCAGGCAGGGATACTGAGTGTGGAGGGATGGCTGAGTTCATATTAAGCCTGTGTGAATAGAGGTTTTTGTATGCATGTTAGTAAATGTGTGTGTGTGTGTGTGTGTGTGTGTGTGTGTGTGTGTGTGTGTGTGTGTGTCTGTCTGTCTGTCTGTGTGTGTTGAGTCGTGTGTGTACGCAGGAGAGCCTGTGTTTGCGTCAGGCAGGGATACTGAGTGTGGAGGGATGGCTGAGTTCATATTAAGCCTGTGTGAATAGAGGTTTTTGTATGCATGTTAGTAAATGTGTGTGTGTGTGTGTGTGTGTGTGTGTGTGTGTGTGTGTGTGTGTGTGTGTGTATGTGTGTGTGTGTGTGTGTGTGTGTGTGTGTGTGTGTGTGTGTGTATTTACCTATTTGTAGTATACAGGAATTGAGCAATGCTCGTGTTGTCCTGTCTCCATATCCACATTTATCAAGTCTACCTTTACACACATGAATGTTTTTCTCATGCACCACCTCTTTGTCTAAGTCGTTCCAAATATTTAAGTATTTACCTAATATACCTAATTGTGATATACACGGAATGTACTATGCTCGTGGGTTTCCGTCGCTGTTTCTCAATAAGTCGAATTTAGCTTTAAACTCGTTTAAGTTTTTAGACTGGACGATCTCTTTGTCCAGGCTATTCCATAAGTCTATACTTCTGTAAGGAAAGCTATATTTCTTGATATCCTTCAAGCAGCTTGACTTTTTCAATTTCATTCCGTGTCCTCTTGTTGCTCTCTTATCCCATACAAACAGATCTTCTTTGTCAATTTTATCTACTCCCACCATGGTCCTGAACACCGCAATCA
Organism: Coenobita brevimanus; assembly: GCF_032717465.1. Lineage (NCBI taxonomy): Eukaryota > Metazoa > Arthropoda > Malacostraca > Decapoda > Coenobitidae > Coenobita > Coenobita brevimanus. Next base: position 5,272 of record NW_027643769.1, on the reverse strand, counting down.
TGTCTCCCCTCTTTCTCCTTTCCTCTAACGAAGGCAAATCCAGTTTTTCCAACCTCTCTCTGTATGACAGGTCTGTCAGACTGGGGACCATCTTGGTTGCTGTTCTTTGTATTCTCTCAATCTTGTTTATATCTTTCTTTTGTGTGGGGACCACACTACCGCTGCATATTCTAACCTGGGGCGGATCATGGCCACTATCAATTTTTTCATCATTTCCTCATCCATATAATGAAATGCTACTCTTATGTTAGTCAAGAGTTTATAAGTCTCTCCAACTATCTTGTTAATGTGCTTTTCTGGTGACAAACTATCTTGGACCAGCACTCCCAAATCTTTCTCTTCTCTCCTTTTTGTGATTAATTCATTACCCAAAAAATAATTCAGTGATGGTCTCCTGGTACTTTTACCCATTTCCAATATTTTACATTTCTTTACATTAAATTTCATTTCCCACGTCCGGCTCCAATTGTGTATCCTATCCAAATCCTCCTGCAGTATTTTACAATCCTCCTCAACCTCTATCTTCCTCAAGATCTTTACATCATCAGCAAACAGACTTGCATAACTGTTCACTCCATCTACCATATCATTTACGTAAATCAGGAACACAAGTCAAGAGTGAGAGCCGTGGAAATGAGTTATTTAAGAGGAGCCTGTGGAGTCACATGGAGAGACAGGCTGACGAATGAGGATATAAAGGAGCGTTGTGGTGTTGATGTGGATGTGATAGGAAGCGTTATGAGGAACACACTGAGGTGGTTTGGCCATGTGGAGAGGATGGAGGGTGAAAGACTGACGAAGAGAGTGTATGTGAGTGAGGTGGAGGGGGAAAGAGGGAGGGGGAGGCCGAGGATGAGATGGAGAGATGGGGTGGAGAGGTATATGAGAGAGGGGGGTGTGAGTTGGGAGCAGGGCAGTGAAATGGCGGGGGACAGGGCGACTTGGAGGCGATTTGTTTGTGGCCACCCCAAACGGGATTGAGGCGTCTGGCAATAGATAGATAGATAGGAACATTACTGGCGCCAACACTGAGCCTTGAGGTGTGTGTGTGTGTGTGTGTGTGTGTGTGTGTGTGTGTGTGTGTGTGTCTGTCTGTCTGTCCGTCTGTCTGTGTGTGTTGAGTCATGTGTGTACGCAGGAGAGCCTGTGTTTGCGTCAGGCAGGGATACTGAGTGTGGAGGGATGGCTGAGTTCATATTAAGCCTGTGTGAATAGAGGTTTTTGTATGCATGTTAGTAAATGTGTGTGTGTGTGTGTGTGTGTGTGTGTGTGTGTGTCTGTCTGTCTGTCTGTGTGTGTGTGTTGAGTCGTGTGTGTACGCAGGAGAGCCTGTGTTTGCGTCAGGCAGGGATACTGAGTGTGGAGGGATGGCTGAGTTCATATTAAGCCTGTGTGAATAGAGGTTTTTGTATGCATGTTAGTAAATGTGTGTGTGTGTGTGTGTGTGTGTGTGTGTGTGTGTGTGTGTGTGTGTGTGTGTGTGTGTAATTCTAACTCACAGAAGAATCGTGGAAGAGAATTACATGCGCTTCAGTTGAAGGTGTGGGATGATGGGTCTCTTTGATCCCACTTGAACACATACAAGGCTTCAGCATGCAAGTATAATTATGCAAACACACACACACACACACACACACACATATACACACAGCTCTCTTTCTCTCTCTCTCTCTCTCTCTCCAACTCTCTCTTTTACTCTAGTTCATATTTCAAGTGCATATGTAAGTCTGTGTCTGACCTTTCACCATATATGTCTGCCTGATTCGCCACGGCTACAATATATCATCTTGCCTGGTCATTACTTACAGCCTCGTATCTGCATAATAAACCGTGAAATATTGTAACTGGTGGACCGTGGCAGGAAAACGAGAGAAAAAGAGGCTGGATAAGAGAATAGGAGCCGAGAGTAAAAGCAAAAAGAACAGGGAATGAGATAAAGAGAGCAGAGACTGACACAAAAAGCATAATGGCATGAATGGGGCCAGAAAAAGTGAAAGAGGAAGGACAGAAGAGAGGAAAAGGATAGACACCCAAAGCAGCACTACACTGAGTGAGTGGATGGTGTGCACAGGAAAATGGCACAGCTAGGAACAATTTTACAAATGCAGTACTTAGTCTCCTGTCATGACACCATCACTCCAGCAACCAATGTTTGTGCAGTGGGCATGGAGAAGGATGACCCTCCTGTCCTAAGGTGCTTTCAGCAGAGGTAAAATGGGTTTTTAGCTTCATAAAAACCTATGCATTTGTGTCTCCTGTTGCCACTATTTGGTAACATGGAGGCACCTTTCATACTCAGAGGGTTAAGACATCTTCCATAGTGGTACTGCATGTCATTACTGTACTTTCAAGTTTATAAATGATATATTTATTAATTTCTATAGTAACCCAGTGACATTAAGTTGGTGCTTTAAGAAAGGCATGTTATTTATAAGTTAACAAATTTAGAAAACAATTATGATGCTATAGCATGTGTAGGTCTTTTCACCTGATGGCAGCTGTCCATGGCACCACCACCGTGCATTGTCAAGATGGCAGTTATGGAGCAGCATGTCATTACTAATGCTAGGTATTAATATCAACTACCCTGGCATAGTAAATGGTTCCTGGACTACAAAAGACCACTTGCTTTGTGAGTCGGGGTAGAATCACCAGGAGGTAGCACTACACAGTGTGAGTGGACTGCAGGTGCCCCAAATTATAGGAAGGCAAGTTATAAGTACACACTCACTCCCTCACCATTCCAGCCCCTGGAATCCTGACTCCACCTCATAAATATCCTCACTTAAATGCTTCATATTCTGGCATTAATATCCTGTATATCTCAGGAGTCAAGATGGAGAGATGGTTATTTTATGCTGTGTTAAGTAGACAAACAGACAGACTGACAAATGAGGAAGTAAAGGAGTATTGTGGTGTTGATGTGGTTGAAAATGTTTAGAGAAATACTCTGAGATGGTCTGGCTATGTGGAAAGGATGGAGAATGAGAGACTGACCAGAAGAGTTTACCAGTGAGGTGGAAAGGAAGAGGGGGAGGGGGAGACCAAGAATGAGGAGAGGGATGGAGTGGAAAGGATGGAGAATAAGAGACTGACTAGAAGAGTGCACGTGAGGTGGGGGGGGAGACCAAGGATGATATGAAGTGGAGACGATGGACAATAAGAGACTGACTAGAAGAGTGCATATTTAGGTGAAGTAAATATGGAGGCTAAGGGACTGACAAGAGATCAAGCTGGCTGGATGAATTTTGTGCGGAGAAGCACATGACCAGGGATTTGGAACCCCTTTTAAAGTGGCAGCGTCCGGACTGACTCTATCGGATAAGTACACGTGAAGCTACAGAACGTGGTGAAATTTTTTGGCCTATCAGATGAAGCTGGGATTCTGTAAACTTGAATGGTGAGTGAATGGAAGTGTGTCCCATTGAACTGAGCAGACTCTGGCTGTCTGGATGCTGCTACTCCTCACCCCACCCTAGGGTGGGATAGGAGGTCTGGATGATGATGATGATGATGATGATGATGATGAAATATGGAAGAATAAAGAAGGTAATAACTTATACCATTATTTAGCAAATGAAAGTATTAAAATAATAAATCAAAAAATATATAATAAAACAGGTATTGATGCTGATGAATTAAAATGTGATGAACAGAAATAAATGCTGCATCACAATGGGCATGACCTCAGTTGTAGATGTTATACAACTCATGAAACAAGTCTTCACATTTCAGAGTACTGAATGGTGGATAAATAAATGTGAAGGCCAATAACCCATACACCTGACTGATTTTTATTCCTACTTGACCATTTTCTTACTTAATTTCACGATGCTACCCACATGCCTGTGATGGAGAATAGGGATGGGAAGACGATTATATGTAAGGTGAATTTCCCCATACACAAAACTTCCTTTGGATGATTTAGAGGATGTACAAAGCAGTTTGCCACATTTATGTAAATGAATATGCTGAAAATATACCAGTAATCATAACATCAATAGACAAAAACTATAGGAAAACTACAGGATGCATCTGTTAACCTAGAACCATAAGACTGTGCAAACAAGACAATGAATAACTACATCTTAAAACTCTTACCTTCTCCAGTCATATTTTCTGATGAGTCTTGTCGATGGCCATTAGGTCTGTCTGGTGGATAATTCTGCTATGTATTCTCAGGCGTTGTTACCTGTGAGGTGGAGAAAGTAAAGGCATAATGAGATTCATAACATATCATATCATTTATAGAGGTTCCAGCATGCTTGCATACATTGGCCTTGATCACCTATTGGCAGCTCTCCATCCTGCTTGATCTCTGGCAGCCTTCCTGTTCAGTCCCTTATCCCTGAGGTCACACTATGACCTCATCTCTGGTCTTTTTCAGTGTGCCTCTTGCAACCCTACCCTCGAAGTTCACTTTTCTTACACTTTGCACCAAACTGTCATTCTCCATCCCCTCCACAAGCCCTTATCATCTCAGTCTACCCCTCCTCATCACAACACCAATACATCTCTAGTCTCATCCTTCCTCTAAATACTTTAGTTGTAAACCTAGCCCCCCTATGCCTTGCGTTCAAGGATGCACTACACATCCATCTAATCACTGTCAGTTCTGTATGTTTGAGCCAACAAATACAGCATCCTCTTCCTTTACTGCCCAGGTCTCACTACCATACAGCATTACATTCCTAACACATGCTGCCTACAAAGATCACTTAGCATGGAAGGAGAGCCCTCTCAATGTCAGGAGAGGCAACAGCTCCCTGAACTTCTTCAAACCACTCCTTACTCTGGCCAAAGAGATGCTCCAGCCTCACCTCCAGTACATAACATGTCTCCAAAATTAATAATAATAATAATAATAATAATAACAATAATAATAATAATAATAATAATAATAATAATACAGTAATAATCTGGTCTTTTGTTTCTCAAAAGCACCAGTCCTTCCATAGGGAATTCTCTAGCTCTGGAAACACGTATACATTATTTTTACAGTTACAAGAATTGTGACATCTCTCATATACAATACAAACTTCATCAGTAAAAAAAAAAAAAAAAAAAAAAAAAAAAAAAGAGGAGGAAAAGAAAGGGGCAATAATTCAACCCTACAATAATCTGTCATAATACCTCTCTTCAGGACATGGCATTTTTTAAAAAGAAAGGCTTTCAGCTGTCTCTTAAAGGATTCAGCAGAAGAGAGTTGTTTCATGGACAATGGCAATCTGTTATATAATCTAGGGGCTCTATACACAAAAGAACAATCAGA
>NW_027643768.1:0-48264 GCF_032717465.1 Coenobita brevimanus | reverse complement strand
CAGCCTATAAACACCTTAAAAGTTCATCCAATCTCTCACCTCTTATGCTTCTCATTAATTTTTCTGCTGACTAATATTCCTATGCTGAAAGAGGCTTGGTACCACTCCTCTGCCCACCATGATACAAAAGTGTACCTTGTATTTCACCCCTTCCACATCTTTTTCCCAAGGCTGGACTAATAATCTTAGGCTTGGTATGTTTTCTCTGCCTTAATATTTTCACCCCTTCTACTTCTCACTTTCCTTTGCTGGCTAATATTGCTAAGCAGAGAGGAGGCTTGGTTTATTTCACTGCCAAGAACATGTCTCTCTGAGATACAAAGGGATAGAGAAAGTATCAAATAGTACTATAGCAAACATGTTGTAGGTGTGAAGTAGATGCAGCTGAATAGTGAAACAGATGCAGTTGAATAGTAGATGCAACTGAACTCTTGTCCCCTTCTATACAATTAGTATTATGAAATACTAATACTATAAAACATCTGCTGCACACTTTAAGTATTACTGTATATACTGCACTTCTCAGCTGTGGAAAGTTATAACAGTGCATATACAAATCAAATCATACACAGAAGCACATTAACTGGAATACATATGGTTCTCATTACTTCATCCAGAAGTGTAATAATGGTAAATATACACCAATATAAACACAGAAAAATACAGAAATACATGAAAACATATAGTAAGACCCCTCTATGGCAGACTAATTAAGGGGAAAGTGTCCATCTCAAGAGGTTGTCCATCATGTAACAATTTATCATATGGCACCAAAATTTTGAGGTTTCACTTGCCAGACTGATTCACTCTTCACCCTATTTAGATAAGCTGACACAATGTTATATTCAATCAGCAACAGTACAGTAGCACTGGTAGCACCAGGTTTATCTGAAATGTGAAACTGGTGAACTGCAGGCTAAGTTGCTGCCTTGTCTTTCAGGCAATGTCACCCTTATCCATCTCACTTTAACTGGCTGCCTTAACAGAAGTCTGCCTCAGAGGGATATTACTGTACCAATAAAAATAAGAAAATATATATATATATATATAATGTTCTTCGGCTCAGCAACCCGGCATATCAAATTGCTATCTGGAACAAAGAAGCAACCAGCTGCCTTCAGTAAGTATTTAACAAACATCATCATCATCATTATCATCGTAGAAAATGCACAGTCAACTAAACACCCTCATTAAACAAGGAAATTATACATTCTAAAACACAGGCAACTGGTAAAATGGTAACAGGGAAAACTGTGGGTGTGCATGGTGTAGCAGATGAAATGCTGAAAGCATCTGGTGATGTAGCAGTGATATTGTGAATGTTTATAAGGGGAAGGGTGATGCTCTTAATCGAGGTATTTGTAGGAGAAAATTTTGTCCTGCATGAGCAAGGAGACTTAACATTAATAAGAGACAATTTGGTTTTATCCCTAGCAGAGGAACTGTTCATGCAATATTTAAAGTACTGTTAGGCAACTCAGGAAAGCTTTTAGGGTAAGAAAACATATTTACTTTGTTTTTGCTGACAGTTCTACTTTCATTACTCTATTTTCTTGCATCTGGATCCTTCCCACCCCATTTTCTGTAAGAATTAATGTTAGGATAAAGCTTAGGTTAGATTCATATATGTCAGATGAGGTTATCAGAGTACATAATATTAGAACATACATGATCTGGGTTACAAAAGATTAGGAAGCTCTGGGTTAAATTAGGGAAGGATGCACCAGATTAGATTCAACAGGTTAGCATAGAGTGGGATAGGGTTATAAAGGTGAGATTAGGTTAGCTAATGTTTGGACTGGATAGGATATGTTAGGTAAGTCTAGGTAATCTATTTCTAATGCTAACCTGCCAAGTCTTGTACAGGCAATGCCACTGGGGTGTCTGTGAGGAGGGTGGGGGTCAGGGTGAGATCAGGGTTAAGCACCAGGCCACACTCCCTCTCCAGGCTCACCATGCGACAGTGGACGTACTGCAGCTTCACTCCCATGTCTCTGTGTCTCTGCAAGTCCAATGGTAATATTAAACTTATGACTTGAACAAATTTACGACTATGGTCCTCAGTCCCTGGCAGTTCCCACTAATCCTCTTGATGATATCTGCAGCCACAATGAAGCTGAGTAGTGACAGGGTAGGGCAGAAATTACCCAGCTGCTTTCACGCCATAACTTCACTGGACATGTTAACTTTAATAGCATGGGAAACAACCGAAGCACTGGCACAACTGATATAACTTTTTGACACCACTGTTCCCCAGTATTAAATGGAGACCAACAGTCTGAGTTACTTTGTTAAGCCAGTATTAACCTGCAGACACATACACTCCTTGAGAGCTGTGTGTACTAACCTGCTGTGTCTTAACCTGTGTACTGTATTAACCTGCTGAGCTTTACCAGAAGACATAATCCCACTGCCGCTGCTGTTTGGGTCCCTGATGATGATGGAGGATATTCTGTCTCTCTCTATTAATCTTCTAATTTTTCTCCCTTTCCTCCTCCTGTCTCTATTTTTCTCCCTGTTTTGTCTTTCCCTGCTTCCCTTCACTTTTTTCTCCTTCTTCCTCCTATTTGTTTTTTCTTTTCTCTCTCTGTTTATACTCTTTTGCTTTGGTTTTTGTTACACTTTAAAAAAACATACTTTTTACCTTCCCTAAATCCTTGCAAGAGGGGAACAAGTCAAGATTGAGAGCAGTGGAAATGAGTTACTTGCGAGGAGCATGTGGAGTGACGTGGAGGGACAGGTTGACGAATGAAGAAGTGAAGGAACGTTGTGGGGTAGATGTGGATGTGGTTGAAAAGATTAGGAGAAATACACTGAGGTGGTTTGGACATTTGGAGAGAATGGAGAATGAAAGACTGACTAAGAGGGTGTATGTAGGTGAGGTGGAGGGAGGGAGAGGGAGGGGTAGACCGAGGATGAGGTGGAGGGATGGAGTTGAGAGGTATATGAGGGAGGGGGGGGGTGAGTTGGGGAGAGGGGAGTCAAATGGTGGGTGACAGAGTGACTTGGAGGCGTTTTGTCTGCGGCCACCCTTTGCGGGATTAGGGCGTCGGGCTATAGATAGATAGATAGATAGACCTTTTTGTACTCGATATTTTTGTATTACCTTTTTGTATTCCTTTTTTTTTGTATGATGGAGGAGAGAGCCACCTTCTCAGCCATGTCATCATCACTTGTCCTCACACTGGCCCTTGTATCTGCAGGAACAGAAGTACTTTAGTTCATCTGATGACTCATTTCATCACCATTAACTCCTTCACCTTCATCATTCTTTGTCTGTGTCTGCCCTCCTCTCTTCCTATTTCTTACCACCATTCACTCACTTGATGAAGTACTGCCTTCTTCCTTTACCTTTGTCATCCTTTTTCTGTGTCTATCCTCCTCTCTTCCTATTTCTTACCACCATCCACTCACTTGATGTAATGCTGCCTACTTCTTCACCTTTATCAATTGTTTTCTGTGACTGTCCTTCTCTCTTCCTATTTCTTCCATCATTCTTGTCACTTTTTATTACTCTTCTTTCCTTTTCAGGTGGCTTTACACTGAGTGACAAGCCTAATGGTTCCCTGTAAGCCAGGAAACCATTTACAACGCTGGGTGGTAACCATGTAACCAACCCATACATGCTCCCTACATGTCAACAAGTGGGTTGGTGGAGGGTTAGTGCCCCTCCCCGTAAAACAATGAGCTCAAAGACAAAAAGCCACCTCTTACTGGATTGTGGCATCTGGCTATAGATAGACAGATAGATAGATAGATAGATAGACAGACAAATAGAACTCCTTCAATATGCTATTTTCTTTTAGTTCACTCATGCAACTATGGTATGGTTTTAGTCACCTTAAAAAATCTTTAGGAGTGAAACAGTTAACAAAGGATATGTTCAATCCCTCCAGCCTGCAAAATCACACCTAAACTGAATCAAACCATCAAACAGAAACAGGAGTACAAAAAGATGGAGGTCAACATATTCTATCTATCTATCTATTGCCAGACGCCATAATCCCGTAAGAAGGTGACCATTTGACTTTGAGTTGTTTGTTTCATGGGGAGGGGCACTAACCCTCCACCAACCCACTTGTTGACACGTAGGGATCACATATGGTTTGGTTATATGGTTACCACCCTGCGTTGTAAATGGTTTCTTGGCTTAGAGGAAACCATTTGGCTTGTCACTCAATGTAAAGCCACCTGTAAAGGAAAGAAAAGCAATAAGAAGTGACAGGAAAGATGGGAGAAATAGGAAGAGAGGAGGGCAGGCACAGAAAAAGAATGATAAAGGCTATGGAAGAAGTAGTCAGCACTACATCAAGTGAGTGGATGATGGTTGCCACCACCTACCACTTCAACATATTAAATGGGCTAATAATATTTCACCAAGTCAGTACTGTACTGCAATGGGAAAAGTGAAAACCAGTAAAAACTAAATGGCTGCAGCAAGGAACTTAAACAGAATCAAAAGAAATTGATTATAAGAGTGGTATGGGATGAGGGATAAAATACTAGACATCCACAGCCATGAGAGAGTTAAATATAGATACCTGGTACCGTACAGATAATGTGACGAACTGCTAAACAAACTGACATGACAGACCTGACACTGACTGCACCCAGTTCAGCATTATCACCTCCCGTACCTCAACCAGGAGGTCTGCCTTGGCCTGCCGGTTGGCCCAAACATAACACTGTACAGCTTCCTGATGGCATCTTCCTCCAGGTCACTCTCAGGTTTTGTGCATCATTTCTGAAATATAACATGGTGGGGATATTTATACATCTCACTTATGAACACATCAGTAAAAAAAACAAAAAGTTGGAGACATACCAGATGCACTGTCTTGTTTTACGGGAAATTATTTGAATGTACAATACTATAGAGAAATGCTACTACTTTACATCAGTAACAGTTTTGTCTAACGGTAGGTGGAGTAAACTAGGATGAAATTTAGTATATAATGAAGGCATCTTGAATTGGTCTATTACTGGTATCTTGTTTTCATTTTTCTTGGAGGGAACAATTTTGCCCACTTCAAGCCTTTGGTTCCTACTTCCTTGCATTAAAAGAAATAAAAGATATAATATACATGAAGAAAAATGCACTATGAACTAGCTGCCTTAAATGTGGAAGCACATACAAAATTGTAAATCATCTCTAAAAAATCCTATCACCATACTACACTGAGAAACACACTGAGGTGGTCTGGACATATGGAGAGAATGGAGACTGAATGACTAAGAGAGTGTATGCAGGTGTGATGGAGGGAGGGAGACACCAAGGATGAGGTGGAGGGGATGAAGTTGAGAGGTATATAAGGGAGGGGGGAGTGAGCTAGGGAGGAGGGCAGTCAAATGGTGGGTGACAGAGCAACTTGGAGGCATTTCATGTGGGACCATCCTTTCCGGGATTAGGGCACTGGGCTATTGATAGATAGACAGATAGACATACAGAACTGTAAATCATCTATAAAAAAAAAATCCTATCACCATACTGAAAGGGACTAACCCTTGCTAAACTACAAACTTCATATAAGGTACAATGAAGGTCTGCACGGGCCCAGCTGCAAGTCTGGTATGAGGTACAGTTTACACTGGCTATAAAACAATGATTCAGAGGAGGTAACCTATCTTACAAGCAATCAGTGTGGCAGGGGTTCATGCTCTCCTTCTCACTCTACCTTCCACCACTCTGTCCACATGTAGCCTATACATCACCTCAGAGCCACTCTCCTTATCCAACCCACATCAATTCATTCTCCATCATATTTCTATTATTCTAGCTATGACCTCACAACTCTGGAAGTATCTTCCTCTGTCTGTATTTCCTACTGCCTATGACCTCCAGTCTTTCAAACACAGTTTGTCCAAGCATCTTGAAACAAACGGATCTTGATTTTGGCTCTCTCTTGTTTTTTTTTTTCTCTTTCTCTCTTCCTCTCTCTCTCTCTCTTGGAGGGAACACTCTTACAATCTTACAGGCTTCTGGCTTTTGGTTCGTTCTTGCATTAAAAAAAAAAAAAATCATACAGTCTGGAAAAGCCCTCTGGTCCTGAACAAGTTAATAACCTGCCCAGTCCAAAAGTCTCTCCTGAGCTGAATAAAACTGCATGAAAGATGCAAGACAAAAAATGTACTGAAGGAGTATAGTTGTGCCTGAGTCTTACCCATATTGGAGGAGACCAAACTGTGTGGCCCAGTCACCCAGGTGGTTGATGCAGTTGACATGGTGGCCCAGGGCTGAGTGGAGGCAGGCCAGGATGTGCCGTTGATGGTGGAGCACAGGTGGCCAACGTGGAAAGGCTTGGCAATGCTGGGTGAGCTGTGGGATAAGTGGTGGAAATAATAATGGTCATGTTCAAGACTGGAAAACTGTTACTGATAAATGGCACAACCAGCTCCAAATTATCCCTTATGAGGTGCAAGAGCCCTGGGTTAGGGTACCATACTGAAAAATTTAGGGAAAACAACAAGTCTACTCTTCTTGTGGCATTACATGATCAGAAAAACACCAACCATTTTTTTTTTTTTTTTTTTTTTTTAGAACTAAACCTATGTGTAGGAGGCATAAGACTTATTCTACATGAAGCTACTAAACCTTTAAACCATCATGTGTTTTACTGAAAGGCATACTGAATTTGCAAACAAGTATGAGATGCACTTTTCATAGTACAATGGCTGAGACAAAGGTGTGGTTGCTGTTGCTGATCAACCAGTGTATGTTTGACCATGCAAGCCCATCAACACAGGCAAGCAACTGCCCCTGCAGGGCCATCCCCTGCAGTGAACTGATGTTTCCTTGCAGCTGACAGTGCCTGGCCACAGTGAGGTGCAGGGAAAAGTGTGGAGATTTGGTTCATGAATGGATGCCACATCTGTGTCTCTCCACCCAGTTAACAGGGGCATCCTAGTAGGCTCCACCTAGAGCTGTAAATGGCCTCCTGGGCAGGCCCGTCCCCAGAAGTATAACCATAGGGGGGCAATTGAGATATTGAGGGGGGCAGGTTATTAGGAGGCAGTCAATAATATAGAGCAAAAATTCAGTCCTACCTATGTTAATGCATGGGACCATAGTTGTCATGGCAATAGTTACGATATAATCAAAACCAACATTTCTTTCTCTCTCTCTCTCTCTCTCTCTCACACACACACACACACACACACACACACACACACACAGGAAGACATGGAATAAAAAAATAGGGTCGCATTTACTGACGATTTCCAGGTCTCTACAAACAAAAGTCCAAGTAATATTAACATTGGTTTCTGCTTTAGATAAGAACTCATAAGATTTGATTGTTAGGAAAATTAATGAAATTTTGCATAAATTTACAGTGTGTTGGTAATTTCATCACTTCATATGAACTAAACTTTGAAGTAATAATTATATGTCCAAAAAACACAGCTCATCATTTTAATAAAGGAAAAGAGAAAGGAAAATGTCTTAGACTTCAAATCTGCTGCTGCTCTTAATACAATTGGATCTTCGTGCTTCTTGCAGCAAATGCATGGAGAAATTCATCCATATTAATTTTCTGAGTGTATTCAGCGAGAAATGAGAGTAGTACAAGGTTACTTTTTCTTTTATGGGTCATAGATCGTCTGTAAGGTGTTAGTACACGTGAGAGTGTTGAAAAGGATTTTTCACATACAGCATTACTAGAGCCAAATGTGAGAGCAGCTGCATACAATTGGTAGACTTCACTGAATCCTTTTCTATAAGGATGAAGAAGCAAGCACAAGTCGTTTAGAGTTTTGTGTACTTTGTCATCAAACTCTTTTTCAATAAAGGTCCATGCCACTTGACATTCACTTTGGAGCAGAGATGAGTCAGTATTAAGACCTATGAGAGAAGCTACTGGGGCAATTATTTTTAGGATCTAAGAAACTCACACTGGGTTCTGGCCAAAGGCATGAGATTGCAGCAGTCACTGCACTACTGCATTCACCAAATCTAGCATCAAGCTCCCAAAGGCAGTTATCTACAATGCTGCAATAAATCTGCCTGAAAAGTGTTGCTTCACTTTCTGCATTGCTAGGATCTTCTGAATGTCCTACACTGGCCTCAACAACTGAATCTTTTGACAAATGTGCAGGCAGTTTGCGGCTCCCTTTGGAACCTTATGTACATATTCAGGTTCAGAGAGATTATGATCTGCAAGTTTTGTAATGATTCCCTCAGAAATTTTTACATCATTTCTCATGTCTTTTACATTGCAGACCACAGATTCAATTAGTCTAGTTCCAGTCATCAAATTACAATCACTTGATTGTAGGAACTTATCAGCAGGTTTAACTCAAGACTGTCTGAACACAATATGCAATGAACATATACTTCCTACTTCTGATCTGCTTCAATAAACCTGTTGCCTCAATACAAATTACAGCATTACATCCATTTTCTTCACAAGATTCAAGTGCATTCACTATCCTTTCATGGTTTTCTAAGATAGCAGACACAGTATCTAAATGACCTGACCATCTCTGTTCCAAAAGTCGTTTGAGTTTTGTTCCATCATAAATCCTGTCTAGCTCTGGACGGTGTAGAAAGTTGTACAGTCTATTGCAAATGGAAAAAAACAATTTTACATCATTCTGCATTTCAACTGAATGTACCACAACCAAGTGCAGTTGGTGATTGAAACAATGTACATATGGGACTTCCTTCTGAAGTTTTTCTTGTAGCTTTTTTTGAACACCTCCATGCTGACCTGACATTACAGATGCTCCATCATAACATTAAGATAATATATTACTGCAATCAAGTCCACATTCATTTAGTGTTTTAAGCATTAATGAGGCCAGGCTTTCTGCATCAAAATCATCTGTTGTTGGCATACCAATTAGACTCTCATTTACTTTACCACCCTTTACATATCTTACTACTAAAGATATATTTTCTGTGTTGGTAGGGTCACGAGTTCCATCAGACTTAATGCTAAAAAATGGTATGTCAGCCTCCTTGATATCATTAACAACATTCTCTATGACAGTGTCTTTCATAATGTCTATCATCTCATTCTGAATCCTAGCAGAAGTATAGGAGGCATTCTTAGGAATCATTTGAATAATCTCTGAGAGCTTCTTATCTTTAGACAATGTATACTGAAATAACTTCATAAAAAGACCAGATGGCTCACCTTGAGACTCACTACTTGTATCGAGACACCCTGCTCCACTCTTACCATCTCCACGCATAGGTAGCTCATTCACACATAAAAACTGAATTACCTCTACCACTGATTTAATACAGTACCTGTTTTCCCCCAACTGCTTTTCATTTACCATTGTACTGACACTCTGGTTCTTCTCTATGCGCATTTTTCTCTCCTGCCATATATAACCACAGCTTCTACATGAGTTTGAGAATTTTCGTGTTTTTGGAAACCTTTGTGTTTGTCTAATGCATGGCGCCAGTTTGAGTAACCCTCTTTAGTAAATGTACGGTCTTTAGAAGAACTTTTAAAATGACTACAGGGAAAACAAAATGCTGCCCCCTCTTCTACTGAATACTCAAGCCATGTGTGTCCATTATACCAGGATGCTGAGAAGTCTCTCTTACTATTACCATACTGCTTTGGATTAAAAGAAGCAATCTTAGGCTGTACTGGTTCATGATCAGCCTCCCCTAAATCTGAAGGAATTTTGATTTCACTTGGTCCTGATCCATCTCTACCAGTCTTGTTTTTCTCCGGTTCTTTTTCTTTCTTATCAGAAGATGAATTTGGTTCCGGTTGCTTCCCATGTGAACCAACAGGCTTGAAGTATGAAGTAATAGACATTGCTGATAATTTTCTGAAGATTCTTCACATAAATCTATCCATATGGTCACAATGCTCCTGACCTGTGGATGAGTGACACCAAGCTCTTGGTAAAATCATATTATGGTATGTGGTAAAAAAATGTGAGTGTGTGCACAGTGGCAGAATGGCAGGTAAGTCATTTGGCTTTTTGTGAAAAATTAACAGAACTGGAATAGGCTAGGCCAATGTCCCTGGCTAGACAGGCTAGTTTAAAAAAAAAAAAAAAAAAAAAAAAAAAAAAAAAGGATAAATTACCCTTTAGCACAGAATAGGAATTACCAAAAAATAAATAATAGAAAATAAGTCAATAAATAAACCTTGTAAAAGTATAGGGGATGATAGTACAAAGTAAAATATTACCAAACAGTAACATATTATATATAATAAGAATTCTGAAAGTCGGCCAAAATCCTTTGGCCTACCCTTAATAAAAACAGGACAAACCTTAATGTTATGGTTATTATTAACTTTATGTATCAATTGACTTGAATACAAGCTGCATGCCTATACTGTATCTAGGCCTAAAAAAAACTAGGCTAGGCCCAAAATTAATGAAAAAAATAGCCTAGGCCTATCCTAGCCCGACCTGACCTCATAACAATGGTTAAGAAATCCTGATAAAACTTATGAAAATCATTTATCCCATACTTAACATAACCTATTTTGAAGCAGCCTAACCGTATCCAACCCTACCTAATCCTACCCAGTCTCACTTAACCATACCATACCCGACCTAACCCAACCAGTCAAGCCTAAAATGACCTAATCCAACTGAACCTTCTTCCCAGCCTAACCCAACCAAATAAAACCCAACCCAAACCTATCAAAACCGACGTATTCTAAAGCAATCTAACCTAATCCGTCTATATCTAGTCGAACTGAAGCCAACCCAACCAAAAATTACCTAATCAGACCAAACCCTGCCCAAAGTGACCTAACCTAACTTTCGATCGGCCATAAACTCGCCAAGAAATTTTGCTGCCTGAAAGTATACGGATGTCACATCCCAAGTCTCGCCTGTTCTGTGTACACGTAAACTTTGTGTGTGTGTGTGTGTGTGTGTGTGTGTGTGTGTGTGTGTGTGTATTTACCTATTTGTAGTATACAGGAATTGAGCAATGCTCGTGTTGTCCTGTCTCCATATCCACATTTATCAAGTCTACCTTTACACACATGAATGTTTTTCTCATGCACCACCTCTTTGTCTAAGTCGTTCCAAATATTTAAGTATTTACCTAATATACCTAATTGTGATATACACGGAATGTACTATGCTCGTGGGTTTCCGACGCTGTTTCTCAATAAGTCGAATTTAGCTTTAAACTCGTTTAAGTTTTTAGACTAGACGATCTCTTTGTCCAGGCTATTCCATAAGTCTATACTTCTGTAAGGAAAGCTATATTTCTTGATATCCTTCAAGCAGCTTGACTTTTTCAATTTCATTCCGTGTCCTCTTGTTGCTCTCTTATCCCATACAAACAGATCTTCTTTGTCAATTTTATCTACTCCCACCATGGTCCTGAACACCGCAATCATGTCTCCCCTCTTTCTCCTTTCCTCTAACGAAGGAAAATCCAGTTTTTCCAGCCTCTCTCTGTATGACAGGTCTGTCAGACTGGGGACCATCTTGGTTGCTGTTCTTTGTATTCTCTCAATCTTGTTTATATCTTTCTTTTTGTGTGGGGACCACACTACCGCTGCATATTCTAACCTGGGGCGGATCATGGCCACTATCAATTTTTTCATCATTTCCTCATCCATATAATGAAATGCTACTCTTATGTTAGTCAAGAGTTTATAAGTCTCTCCAACTATCTTGTTAATGTGCTTTTCTGGTGACAAACTATCTTGGACCAGCACTCCCAAATCTTTCTCTTCTCTCCTTTTTGTGATTAATTCATTACCCAAAAATAATACAGTGATGGTCTCCTGGTACTTTTACCCATTTCCAATATTTTACATTTCTTTACATTAAATTTCATTTCCCACGTCCGGCTCCAATTGTGTATCCTATCCAAATCCTCCTGCAGTATTTAACAATCCTCCTCAACCTCTATCTTCCTCAAGATCTTTACATCATCAGCAAACAGACTTGTATAACTGTTCACTCCATCTACCATATCATTTACGTAAATCAGGAACACAAGTCAAGAGTGAGAGCCGTGGAAATGAGTTATTTAAGAGGAGCCTGTGGAGTCACATGGAGAGACAGGCTGACGAATGAGGATATAAAGGAGCATTGTGGTGTTGATGTGGATGTGATAGGAAGCGTTATGAGGAACACACTGAGGTGGTTTGGCCATGTGGAGAGGATGGAGGGTGAAAGACTGACGAAGAGAGTGTATGTGAGTGAGGTGGAGGGGGAAAGAGGGAGGGGGAGGCCGAGGATGAGATGGAGAGATGGGGTGGAGAGGTATATGAGAGAGGGGGGTGTGAGTTGGGAGCAGGGCAGTGAAATGGCGGGGGACAGGGCGACTTGGAGGCGATTTGTTTGTGGCCACCCCAAACGGGATTGAGGCGTCTGGCAATAGATAGATAGATAGGAACATTACTGGCGCCAACACTGAGCCTTGAGGTGTGTGTGTGTGTGTGTGTGTGTGTGTGTGTGTGTGTGTGTGTGTGTGTGTGTGTGTGTGTGTGTGTGTGTGTGTGTGTGTGTGTGTCTGTCCGTCTGTCTGTGTGTGTTGAGTCATGTGTGTACGCAGGAGAGCCTGTGTTTGCGTCAGGCAGGGATACTGAGTGTGGAGGGATGGCTGAGTTCATATTAAGCCTGTGTGAATAGAGGTTTTTGTATGCATGTTAGTAAATGTGTGTGTGTGTGTGTGTGTGTGTGTGTGTGTGTGTGTGTGTGTGTGTGTGTGTGTGTGTGTGTGTGTGTGTGTGTGTGTGTGTAATTCTAACTCACAGAAGAATCATGGAAGAGAATTACATGCGCTTCAGTTGAAGGTGTGGGATGATGGGTCTCTTTGATCCCACTTGAACACATACAAGGCTTCAGCATGCAAGTATAATTATGCAAACACACACACACACACACACACACATATACACACAGCTCTCTTTCTCTCTCTCTCTCTCTCTCTCCAACTCTCTCTTTTACTCTAGTTCATATTTCAAGTGCATATGTAAGTCTATGTCTGACCTTTCACCATATATGTCTGCCTGATTCGCCACGGCTACAATATATCATCTTGCCTGGTCATTACTTACAGCCTCGTATCTGCATAATAAACCGTGAAATATTGTAACTGGCGGACCGTGGCAGGAAAACGAGAGAAAAAGAGGCTGGATAAGAGAAAAGGAGCCGAGAGTAAAAGCAAAAAGAACAGAGAATGAGATAAAGAGAGCAGAGACTGACACAAAAAGCATAATGGCATGAATGGGGCCAGAAAAAGTGAAAGAGGAAGGACAGAAGAGAGGAAAAGGATAGACACCCAAAGCAGCACTACACTGAGTGAGTGGATGGTGAGCACAGGAAAATGGCACAGCTAGGAACAATTTTACAAAAGCTGTACTTAGTCTCCTGTCATGACACCATCACTCCAGCAACCAATGTTTGTGCAGTGGGCATGGAGAAGGATGACCCTCCTGTCCTAAGGTGCTTTCAGCAGAGGTAAAATGGGTTTATAGCTTCATAAAAACCTATGCATTTGTGTCTCCTGTTGCCACTATTTGGTAACATGGAGGCACCTTTCATACTCAGAGGGTTAAGACATCTTCCACAGTGGTACTGCATGTCATTACTGTACTTTCAAGTTTATAAATGATATATTTATTAATTTCTATAGTAACCCAGTGACATTAAGTTGGTGCTTTAAGAAAGGCATGTTATTTATAAGTTAACAAATTTAGAAAACAATTATGATGCTATAGCATGTGTAGGTCTTTTCACCTGATGGCAGCTGTCCATGGCACCACCACCGTGCATTGTCAAGATGGCAGTTATGGAGCAGCATGTCATTACTAATGCTAGGTAGTAATATCAACCACCCTGGCATAGTAAATGGTTCCTGGACTACAAAAAACCACTTGGTTTGTCAGTCGGGGTAGAATCACCAGGAGGTAGCACTACACAGTGTGAGTGGACTGCAGGTGCCCCAAATTATAGGAAGGCAAGTTATAAGTACACACTCACTCACTCACCATTCCAGCCCCTGGAATCCTGACTCCACCTCATAAATATCCTCACTTAAATGCTTCATATTCTGGCATTAATATCCTGTATATCTCAGGAGTCAAGATGGAGAGATGGTTATTTTATGCTGTGTTAAGTAGACAAACAGACAGACTGACAAATGAGGAAGTAAAGGAGTATTGTGGTGTTGATGTGGTTGAAAATGTTAAGAGAAATACTCTGAGATGGTCTGGCTATGTGGAAAGGATGGAGAATGAGAGACTGACCAGAAGAGTTTACCAGTGAGGTGGAAAGGAAGAGGGGGAGGGGGAGACCAAGAATGAGGAGAGGGATGGAGTGGAAAGGATGGAGAATAAGAGACTGACTAGAAGAGTGCACGTGAGGTGGGGGGGGAGACCAAGGATGATATGAAGTGGAGACGATGGACAATAAGAGACTGACTAGAAGAGTGCATATTTAGGTGAAGTAAATATGGAGGCTAAGGGACTGACAAGAGATCAAGCTGGCTGGATGAATTTTATGCGGAGAAGCACATGACCAGGGATTTGGAACCCTTTTTAAAGTGGCAGCGTCCGGACTGACTCTATCGGATAAGTACACGTGAAGCTACAGAACGTGGTGAAATTTTTTGGCCTATCAGATGAAGCTGGGATTCTGTAAACTTGAATGGTGAGTGAATGGAAGTGTGTCCCATTGAACTGAGCAGACTCTGGCTGTCTGGATGCTGCTACTCCTCACCCCACCCTATGATGAAATATGGAAGAATAAAGAAGGTAATAACTTATACCATTATTTAGCAAATGAAAGTATTAAAATAATAAATCAAAAAATATATAATAAAACAGGTATTGATGCTGATGAATTAAAATGTGATGAACAGAAATAAATGCTGCATCACAATGGGCATGACCTCAGTGGTAGATGTTATACAACTCATGAAACAAGTCTTCACATTTCAGAGTACTGAATGGTGGATAAATAAATGTGAAGGCCAATAACCCATGCACCTAACTGATTTTTATTCCTACTTGACCATTTTCTTACTTAATTTCACGATGCTACCCACATGCCTGTGATGGAGAATAGGGATGGAAAGACGATTATATGTAAGGTGAATTTCCCCATACACAAAACTTCCTTTGGATGATTTAGAGGATGTACAAAGCAGTTTGCCACATTTATGTAAATGAATATGCTGAAAATATACCAGTAATCATAACATCAATAGACAAAAACTATAGGAAAACTACAGGATGTATCTGTTAACCTAGAACCATAAGACTGTGCAAACCAGACAATGAAAAACTACATCTTAAAACTCTTACCTTCTCCAGTCATATTTTCTGATGAGTCTCGTCGATGGCCATTAGGTCTGTTTGGTGGATAATTCTGCTATGTATTCTCAGGCGTTGTTACCTGTGAGGTGGAGAAAGTAAAGGCATAATGAGAGTCATAACATATCATATCATTTATAGAGGTTCCAGCATGCTTGCATATATTGGCCTTGATCACCTACTGGCAGCTCTCCATCCTGCTTGATCTCTGGCAGCCTTCCTGTTCAGTCCCTTATCCCTGAGGTCACACTATGACCTCATCTCTGGTCTTTTTCAGTCTGCCTCTCGCAACCCTACCCTCGAAGTTCACATTTCTTACTTTTTGCACCAAACTGTCATTCTCCATCCCCTCCACAAGCCCTTACCATCTCCAGTCTACCCCTCCTCATCACAACACCAATACATCTCTAGTCCCATCCTTCCTCTAAATACTTTAGTTGTAAACCTAGCCCCCCTATGCCTTGCATTCAAGGATGCACTACACATCCATCTAACCATTGTCAGTTCTATATGTTTGAGCCAACAAATACAGCATCCTCTTCCTTTACTGCCCAGGTCTCACTACCATACAGCATTACATTCCTAACACATGTCGCCTACAAAGATCCCTTAGCATGGAAGGAGAGCCCTCTCAATGTCAGGAGAGGCAACAGCTCCCTGAACTTCTTCAAACCACTCCTTACTTTGGCCAAAGAGATGCTCCAGCCTCACCTCCAGTACATAACATGTCTCCCAAATTAATAATAATAATAATAATAATAGACAATAATAATAATAATAATAATACAGTAATAATCTGGTCTTTTGTTTCTCAAAAGCACCAGTCCTTCCATAGGGAATTCTCTAGCTCTGGAAACACGTATACATTATTTTTACAGTTACAAGAATTGTGACATCTCTCATATACAATACAAACTTCATCAGTAACAAAAAAAAAAAAAAAAAAAGAGGAGGAAAAGAAAGGGGCAATAATTAAACCCTACAATCATCTGTCATAATACCTCTCTTCAGGACGTAGCATTTTTAAAAAAGAAAGGCTTTTAGCTGTCTCTTAAAGGATTCAGCAGAAGAGAGTTGTCTCATGGACAATGGCAATCTATTATATAATCTAGGGGCTCTATACACAAAAGAACAATCAGAGAAAGATGACTGGTGGATGGCTCCAGGCTGGTCAAGATGCAAGGAATCATCTTCACTGCATAACATCACACCTGGGCGTGCCAATGGGAGTTTTAACAATTCAGCAAGATACTTCAGTTCACCAAACTTAAGAACCTTGAATGTAATGACACAGTTTAAATTCAATTCTAGCCTTTACTGGTAACCAATGCAACTCATTTAGGAACAGGGTAGTCGAGGTTCTCGGGGGGAGACCAAAGATAAGCCATGATGCCCTGTTCAACACAGACTGAAATTTTTGGTCTTTTTGGAAGACCAACCCACAGTGAATTACAATAATCAACACGAGACAAGACCACTGCATGGACCAATGTTAAGAGGCACTGTCTATTCAGGAATTTTCTCACAGAATACAGATTTCTGATATGCAAGTTACACCCTCTGACAACTTGATTAATATGTTTTTGGCAATTTAACTTAGAATTAAAATAAACACCCAGATTTCAAAAAGAACTGACTGGGTGAAGCTGTGACACACCAATGTTCAAAGTCAGGGCATTGTCAGTGTCATCACCCTTTCTGTTTCCTCTGATGATGATGATCTCAGATTTACCATCATTCAGCTTAAGTTTCCTCTTAGCCATCCAAATCTTAATATCAGACATTAGAGATTCAAACTTTGTCTTAGTATTGTTGATATCTGAAATCTTAACATAGAGCTCGGTGTCATCAGCATAAAAATGATAGGACACATCATGAGCATCAAGTAGAGACGATAAACTACTTGTGTAGATAGTAAATAGAATTGGACCCAAAACTGATCCATGAGGGACTCCAAATAGAAGAGGAGCAGAATCAGAGCTAGCGTAATCAACAAACACTCTCTGAGATCTGTCCGACAGATACGACTTAAGGAGCAAAAGGGTACTATCACGAACGCCATAAAAATACAGATCATCCAACAATACTTTATGATCTACTGTATCAAAAGCTGAAAGGTTTAGGTCCAAATCACAAAACATTTCCACAGACAGCTTAAATTTACTGTATTTTTTAAGAGTACAGTACTTGCATCTTGTCTATAGGTGATTTGTCACAGTTCAATAAAATTGTTATAAGAATAAATTTTAGAAGTAAAATACATCATCATACTGAAAGGTTTGATTGATCCAAAGCACAAAAGGTTAAACGTCAGTAGTTTCTTGAAATATACCCTCACTATTGCCAGATTATTTACTTCAGAATTATATGAACCTCTACTGATGAGGTGTCTGAAAGCCATATGTAACTCCTCCAGTTATGTCTCTTGAAATCTTGGCTGGTGAAAAAATAAATTAATAAAATAAACAAACGTAAATCAATTCCATCCATCCATCATCCAATCCTATGTTGCCCCATAAGGGGCGTAGGAGCCTGGGGCTGGGCAAGTTGGTCCTAACATTTAAGATGAAAGTGACCAGCCTCACTCATCCCTGAGTGGCATTATGTGAGCAATAAACCCCAAACACCCCTTGGATATAAATTTACACCGGCTCAATCCAATTGGAGCGCAATAATTACCCACTAAACCACCAGGTGCCATAATTTGGTTATATGGTTACCACCCAGCATAGTATATGGTTTCCTGGTGTAAAGGAAACCATTTGGCTTGTCACTCAGTGTAGAGTCATCCAAAGGCAGAAGGAAGAGAAAAGAATGAAGGAAAGAAAGACAGAAGAGGGAGTGTAAAGTCACCCGTAGGCAAAAGAAAGAGGAAACAATGAAGGAAGGAAAGACTGAAGAGGAAGGATGAACCAATTAAGATAATTATATAATAATAACTCTTCTGTCTTTCTTTCATTCTTTCCTCTTCCTTCTGCCTATGGGTGACTCTACACTGAGTGACAAGCCAAATAGTTTCCTGTACACCAGGAAACCATTTATTACGCTGGGTGGTAACCACATAATCAAATTATGACGCCTGGTGGTTTAGTGGGTAATTCAGGCGCTCAATTCGGATTGAGCCGGTGAAGGTTTATATCCAAGGGGTGGTTGGGGCTTACTGCTCATGCAATGCCACTCAGGGATGAGTGAGGCTGGTCACTCTCATCTTTAATGTCACGACCAACTTGCTTAGCCCTGGGCTTCTATGCTCCTCATGGGGCAAGACAGGATTGGTTGATGGATGGATAATAATAATAATAGTAACAACTATGCCAAAAATGACATGCCAGACTTGTCAGTAATATCAATCCACCTGACAAACACTGCATCTAGATATATCAGTGAAGTTTCGTTAACCTTGTGATAAATACACAGCTGGACACATACAGACAAACAAAGATAATTGCATACAGTGACAGCAAACCCAGGCAGATATGACTAACCTTGCATCATCCAGGTATTGGTGAGTGACTGGAGGCATTTACCATGAGACAGTGCTTGTTTGGGCAACACTGGAGGTCTTGTGTGTTGCTGCTGCCCCTCCATCGTGGATGATGGGAGGGCCAGAGAATGAGGGGTGACAGGGTGGAGGAAGTGGGTGGCCCAGCTGATCAGTTTCGCCGGCCACACTAACAGTCCTGCCCACTGGCTCAGATCTGATACTTGCTGAATGCCCTGTGGGATAACAAGTCACTTTAACCCCTTCTCTGCAGTTATACGGATCTTCAGTACTGTATAATCCTGCTATATACAAACGACTATATTCTGCTTGAGTAAATATAACAAACTGGAGAGGTCAGACACACCACTAGAACTGCCTGTTCATACACAGCATCAAATATTTCTCCCCCAATTCCTACCTAAGAAAAGGGATGAGGTAGGATCCCCCTTCCTCCCCACCAGAGAGAGAGTATAACAATCAAACACCACAGTCATTAACACATCACCTAACAATCTGAAGTAATGGTTCCACCTTATAAGTACAACCTGGTTAATCATCTTCCCTTTAGCACTTAACTCCTTCTGTAACACCTACACTTTTTAAGTATTAAAGGTACCACTCAACTTTTTCTCTACCATCCACACATGCACTAACACACATCACCTAACAATCTGAAGCAATGGTTCCACCTTATAAGTACAACCTGGTTAATCATCTTCCCTTCACCATTTCTTAACTCTTTCTGTAACATCTACAATTATAAACTATTAAGGTAATCACTCTACTTTTTCTCTACCATCCACACATGCAGTACTCAAAATGACATTGTGGTTACTCATACAAAAGCCTAATACAAAAGGACTCCTGATGGTATGAGTAGTTATGTTTATGGAAATCCGTTCGTATGAAAGAGTATATAACTATCTATCTATCTAGTGCCAGATCCCATAATTCCGAAAGGGGTGGCCATTTGACTTTGAGTTATTTGTTTTACGGGGAGGGGCACTAACCCTCCACCAACCCACTTGTTGACATGTAGGGAGCACGTATGGGTTGGTTATATGGTTACCACCCGGCGTTGTAAATGGTTTCTTGGCTTACAGGAAACCATTTGGCTTGTCACTTAATGTAAAGCCACCTGTAAGGGAAAGAAAAGCAATAAGAAGTGACAGGAAAGATGGGAGAAATAGGAAGAAATGAGGGCAGGCACAGAAAAGGAATGGTAAAGGTTAAGGAAGAAGTAGGCAGCACTACATGAAGTGAGTGGATGATGGTTGCCACCACCTATCACTACAGTATTAAAGCTATGGGCAAAAATGAGGATTGGGTGTTTAACCACCACCAACTTACACTATAATGCTATAAGTATAAAGCAATTATAAACAAGAGTATAGGTTAGTTATATCTAAAACACACAAACCAAATTAACGTATGACATAATAATGCACATCTATTGTAATGGATGCATAAAGATCCCAAGCAAAGCTATTGGAATTAAAACTACATTGTAATGGATGCATAAATATCCCAAGCAAAGCTATTGGAATTAAAACTACATCCTCAAACTCCTGACTCTGGCTGCTGATTGTATACAACAATTATAAAGACGAGTGAAGTAATTTAAAGGATTAATGCTGCTGGCAATACATAGCAATAATTTATCTTACTATTGCCAGAAGCCTTAATCCTGTATGGGATGACCAGAAACAAACTGCTCCCACATTGTCCTGTCTTTTGGCTGCCCTCCCTCCAACTCATGTCCTCCTCTCTCATTTATCTTTCCAGTTCATCCTCCCATCTTATCCCTGGTCTCCCCCTCCACCTCATGCACACACACTGTCCCAGCCAGTCTTTCGTTCTTCATCCTCCCCACATGGCTAGTAATTTATGTCCTTGATTAACCCACCAGTTCACAGAAAATTATTCCCAACATGTTACCAAACTACAGGATACTTGATATTTTGTCCCAGTTGTTGTAATGTCTGAGGTGATACACTGGCAAGTATTTATAATGGTCCCTACCCAAATAACAGCAGGAACAAGCCTCCATAAGTTTACTATTAACAAAACTGGTTTGGTTTTTGTCACTTTGATATTCCATCTAAATGACTTCATTATGAAGTGTTTGTTAACACTTCGTGAAGACAGATGTAGTACAAAAGCCATTTTACAAACAATATAAGCTTAGTAAAGTATATAAAGAGGGATGCCTTCCTGTGGTGTACTGGTCAGTAAAGTATATAAAGAGGGATGCCTTCCTGTGGTGTACTGGTCAGTAAAGTATATAAAGAGGGATGCCTTCATGTGGTGTACTAGTCAGCTCCACTGCCAGGTTTGACAACATTCCTCAACTGCCTCTCTATCCCCAGAAAAGTGGATGGTGAGCTGCAGGAGGAGGGCAGCTGCAGGCAACAGTTCACTGGGTTCACATTTCAGAAGTGCTTTAGGACACTACTACATATGCTGTGTGGTGCTGGTGCAGGATTTGTGCATTACACTGACAAAACATCAGTATCACCTGTAGTGCTGCCAGCCAGTTGGGTACGGCCTGGGGCATTCCAACAGGAAGGTACTTGCACATAATAATTACACTGACAAAATATAATAAATATCACCTGTAGTGCTGCCAGGGGGTTGGGTACGGCTTGGGGCATTCCAACAGACAGGTACTTGTATACAATTGTCATCTGCAGTGAACCCATTTTCATTGTCCTCTTCTCTCCTCTCATTGCTGCAGCCTTCAGATGACCCCAGTGACCTGGATGATGCTGAAGATGGTTTGGTTGATGACCAGGATGACGTATTGGTTGATGCCGACGATGAGGGTGATGTTCCACCAACTAGTGCATGCACCAGCTAAGCAGAGCAGCCACTGACCTCACTAAGTACACAGCTCTGAAAGTGTTGGGAAAGATATAGTGTATGACAAATAAATAAATAACTACATCAATTCATCCCAGCTCTTATTCACCCATCAAGTTAAATAATAAACTTGCTAAGGGGTCTTTGTATGCAGCATGTGTTAGGAGTGTAATGCTGTATGGTGGTGATACGTGGGCAGTAAAGGAACAGGATATTCGCTGGCTCAAATGTACAGATATGACAATGATTAGGTGGATGTGCTGTGTGTCCTTGAATGCAAGGCCTGGGGGGGCTAGGTTTACGATGGAAGAGTTGAGACGAAGGAATGGGACTGTAGTGTATCGGTGTTGTGATGAGGAGTCGCCGACCGAGATAGTTTGGGCATGTGGAGAGGATGGGGGATGACAATAGGGTGTGGCAGGAGAAAAGTGTCAATGTTGGGGGTAGGGTTGTAAGAGGCAGACCAAAAACGACCTGGGACAAGGTTACAGACTGTGACCTCAGGCATAAGGGACTGAATTGGGAGCCCGCCAGAGACAGCAGCATGGGGAGCCGCCATTAGGTGGCCAAGGCAGGTGAATGCAGGCATACTAACAGTCTTTATAAATGTAAACAAAAATCATACATACAAAAATCTTCCAAAGTCCTTTTATCACCTTGTCGTACACTTTTTCCAGGTCTATAACTGCAATAAATAACTTGTATTCCTCCTCAAAGGCCTTCTCTACTCTGTCTCAATGCAAATATTTGATCCATACATCCTCTACCACTCCTATAGCCACCCTGTTCATCACTCAGCAGACAGTCTGATACATCCCTTACTTCCTCAATGACAATTCTTCCCTGCATCTTTCCTACAACACCCAGAGAGACTTAGGATCATTTTTGTACTCACTTCACCTCCCTCATTCATGCACAGTGGTACATTCACTGCCTTTTTCCACTCTGCTGCTATAGTTCCACTCATCCAAGCCTTCTTGGACATCTCTAATGGCAAGATTAATCCTGTCCCACCTCTCTCTTTCTGTAATTTATATATCACACTCAAAATCAGCAATATATTGCAATGTACCTCTGATACCACTACATATCTTCTGCAGCCTCTTATCACAAACACTGCACAAAATGGAGTTACTTTCCACACCATAGTGACAACCTGTACACGGCCACACTCCTGCTGTTTTGACAGTATTGCCACCTGCCACAGAAATCGTCACTTTACTGTAGATTTATGAGCATGTTCAGGTTTACTGATCACATAAAGAAGTTGAGAGATGGAAGACAGAGTTATATGTAGAAAGGAAGAGAGAGGTGAAAAGATTAGTAAGAGAGAGTAAGACGAGAGTGGATGTGGAATTTGGAAGGAATCTGAGTGTAAAGTGGAGGGAATGTAAGAAAATGTTCTGGAAAGAGGTAAAGAGAGTCAGACAGGGTGGCAAAGAAGTTAGTAGGAGAGTGAAAGATAAAAATGATAGATTACTAGTGGAGAAGGGAGAAAAAGTGGGTAGATGGAGAGAACACTTTAAGGAATTGTTGAACATAGAGAATGAAAGTAATGTGAGTATAAGTGACTGGGGAATGGCTGGGAGAAGGAGGGAGGTGAGAAGAAAGGAAGAAATCAGTAGGATAGAAGTTGTGGAAGCAATGAAGAAAGTTAAATTGGGGAAAGCCCCAGGAATTGATGGAGTGTGTGGTGAAATGCTGAAGCATGGGGTAGAGATAGTAGTAGAATGGATGTGGAAGATGTGCAGATTGGCCTGGGAAGAAGGTAGAGTCCCGGAGGATTGGAAGTCAGGTATAATTATTCCCTTGTACAAAGGGAAAGGGGAAAAAGAAGTGTGTGGTAATCATAGGGGCATTTGTCTTCTTAGTGTAACAGGAAAAGTGTATGGTAGGATACTTATTGACAGAGTTAGAGAAAGAACAGAGAAATTAGTTGGAGAAGAACAGGGAGGCTTTAGGAAGGGAAGAGGTTGTGTAGAGCAGATATTCATTCTTAGATCTTTAGTGGAAAAGTTTCTAGAGAAGGGAAAGAAGTTGTATGCGGCCTTCATGGATTTGGAGAAAGCATATGACAGGGTGGATAGACAAGGATTGTGGAAAGTATTAAGAGTATATGGAGTAGATGGGAAGTTGTTGAATGCTGTGAAGAGTATGTACGATGGTGCAAAGGCTGCAGTGCATGTGGATAGTGAACTGAGTGAATTTTTCTTCTTGAAGGTTGGATTGAAACAGGGATGTGTCATGTCTCCATGGTTGTTCAATCTGTACATGGATGGGGTAATAAAAGAGGTACAAGGTAGGGCAGTGGATGTTGGAGTGGCCCTAATGAGAGAGGATAGTGTTTGGAAACTCAACTGTACTGTTGTTTGCAAATGATACTGTGTTGTTAAGTGAAGTCAAAGGGGAGATGCAAGGCTTGGTGGATGAGTTTGAGAGAGTGTGTAAGAAATGAAATCTTAAGGTGCATGTAAGAATGAATAAAGTTATGGTCTTCAAGAGAAGTGAAGTCACTAAATGTACAATAAGGTTGGATGAGGAGGACATGGAAAACGTGAGTGCGTTTAAGTACTTGGGTAGTATGATGAGTAAGGATAGAGGTTTGGAGGGTGAAGTGCTTGAAAGGGTACAGCAGGGAAGAAAGGTTGCTGGTTCCTTGAAAGCAGTGATAAGAAACAGGGAAGTGAGCATGGAAATGAAAAAGTTACTACATGACAGTATTGTGATACCAACTCTAATGTACGGTAGTGAAGCTTGGACATTGTTGGAAGGACACAAGTCAAGAGTGAGAGCAGTGGAAATGAGTTATTTAAGAGGAGCCTGTGGAGTCACGTGGAGAGACAGACTGACGAATGAGGAAGTGAAGGAGCGTTGTGGTGTGGTTGTGATAGGAAGCATTAGGAGCAACACACTGAGGTGGTTTGGCCACATGGGGAGGATGGAGAATGAGAGACTGACTAGGAGTGTATGTGAGTGAGGTGGAGGGGGGGTCAGGGAGGGGGAGGCTAAGGATGAGATGGAGGGATGGTGTGGAAAGGTATATGAGAAAGGGGGGTGTGAGCTGGAAGCAGGGCAGTGAAATGGTAGGGGACAGGATGACATGGAAGCGATTTGTTTGTGGCCACCGCTTATGGCATTAAGGCGTCTGGCAATAGATAGACAGATAGATAGTTATGGCACTCAGCAATGAGTATTCTGGTCACTCTCATCTTAAATGTCAGGACCAACTTGCCTAGCCCCGGGCTCCTACACTCCTCGTGGGGCAACACAGGTTTAGATGATGGATGGATGGATACACTCAAACTCCTGCCCTCCATTCAGTCTCTTGTCGTATCGCATTATCGTGTTGTTTATAAAGGCTCCAATGTGCTTGCATGCATTATCCTTGGTCACCAAAGGACAGCTCTCCACCCTGTTCAATCTCTGGCAGCCACCCTATTCAGTCCCTGAGGTCACACTCTATGACTTCGTCCCAGGTCTTTCTCGGTCTGCCTCTAACAACCCTAACCCCCAACATTCACACTTTTCATTTCCACAACCAACTGTCATCCTCATATTCTCAACATGCCCCCAGGTCTCACTACCATACAGCATTACACTCCTAATACATGCTGCATACAAAGACCCCTTAGCACGTAGGGAGAGCCCTCTCAATGTCAGGAGAGGCAACAGCTGCCTGAACTTCTTCCAACCACTCCTCACCCTAGCCACAGAGCTGCTCCAGCCCCACCTCCGGCACACAACATGTCTCCCAAATAACAAAACTCTTCCACACACCCAAGAGACTCACCAGCAAGTTCAATCCTTTCAAGCCTGACAATCTCTATATTCTCTCCCTGACACACCACACACATGAAATGAGAATTATCTCGCAGTCTACCTGTAATACTACCACATCCCACATCGTTTATGCACCCATTTATTTTCTTCATCTCTGTGACAGGGTAAAAGGTAGGGGGCATAAAGAATACAACAGCTGAAAAAACAGACATTACAAGCTATAGGAGAGAATTTGCCTGTGTTTTGTGGGTGAGAGGCCTGGGGAGGGGTCCTTCTTGTGTACAGATGCCTCTTCCTGAGAGGGTCCTCTGGCCATCCCTTCTCCTCCTCCTCCTTCCTCGGCGGGGGCAAGAGTTCAACCAAATTCGTATGGGTTGTGTGGTCCTCCTTTCTCCACCTTCTTCCTGCAAAAAGGGAAGTATTCAGACAATATCCCTTCCCCTCCAGCCAACACTACCCTTCACAGACACATATATACATCCTTGAATCACAGACATACAAAACCATCAACCACATAACATACTTCATGAACCACCACCACACCCTTCATCACCGTCATTATCATCAGCAGGTGGTGGTGACGATCATCCACTCATTTGATATAGTGCTGCCTACTTTTCCTTCACCTTTATCATTCTGTGTCTGTGTCTGCCCTCTCTCTTCCTAATTCTCTCATCTTTCTTGTCACTTTTTATTAGTATTCTTTCCTTTTCAATTTTTTTATTTTCTTTATGCTAGGAAGAAGGAACCAAAGGCCACGAGCCTGCAAAAACTGCTGCCTCCAAGAGAAGAACAAAATACAAGAGAGAGCCAAATTCAAGATCCGATCATTTCGAGATGCCTGGACACACTGCGTTTGAAAGGCTAGAGATCATAGGAAGCAGGAAACACAGACAGAGGGAGACAGTTCCAGACGTGCCTTTACACTGAGTGACAAGCCAAATGATTTCCTGTAAGCCAGGAAATTATTTACAAAGCTGGGTGGTACCCATATAAACAACCCATATATTGTTCCCTACATGTCAACAAGTGGGTTGGCAAAGGGTTAGTGTTCCTTCCCATAAAACACCTAAATATTGTTCCCTACATGTCAACAAGTGGGTTGGCAGAGGGTTAGTGTCCCTTCCCATCAAACACCTAAATCAAAGCCAACAACCATCCCTTACAGGATTATGGCATCTGGTTAGGGATACATAGTCAGATCATCATCATCATCATCATCATCATCCTACCTTCTTTTCTTCCACTTAAGGATGAGGTGAGGTGGAATCCAGAAGGCAAGGAAAGAAAAAATACAAGAGAGAGCAGACAAATTAACAGCATGTCCAGTGAATGGGCCTCAGACACATTCATAAAACATACAGACAGACTAAAATGACAAAACACTACACAATCCATAAAGATCATCATCATCATCACATTTTCAGTGTTACATCTATTTTACACAATGGGTTCACCTGACAGCACTGCCCCTCCTCCTCCTCCTCCTCACTGTGTTCCATGCCGGCTCTCTAGTAATACTTCTAATAATAACCTCTATTAATACCTGTGTACCTGCCTTCTAGTAACATTGTGCCTCTAGTAGTGGTATGTGGTGGTGCAGTCCATCATCCACTCACTTGATGTAGCACTGCTTACTTCGTCCTTCATCTCTATCACCCTTTTTCTTTGCCTGCCATCCTCTCTTCATATTTCTCCCATCCATCCTGTCACTTCTTATTACTCTTCTTTCCACTTCAAGTGACTCTACTGTACACTGAGTGACAGGCCAAATGGTTTCTTGTAACCCAGCAAACCATTTATAATGCTGGGTGGTATCCATAACCAAATGACAAGGTGACATGGAGCATACCATGGTGCCCATGTTAAATGAGTGAAGATGCAAATGTGGCATCCATCCAGGAACCAATGATGATGATGATGATGATGATGATGATGATCTCTATGGGGAAGGCGGTGGCTCAATTGGTAGAGAGGTGGCGTGCAGTCCTACTGGACCCAGGTTCAAATCCCGGCTGAGGCAGGGAACAGTTTAAGGATTTGAATTTCATTAAATCAGGCTTTACTGATCTACCAGAAGACCCGCCGACATGTTGTAAAAATACCCCCGCTAATACCAATACACCAGTCCTGTATGAGACAGCCCTAGCATGTATTCAATATGGACGGTGGGTGTTAGCGCCAAAGTGGTGACATGTGGAGGTGTATGGTATGTAGGAGGACTGCTGGGCCTTGATAGCAGGCTGTGAAGCCTATGCCCAGAGTTGGAAAAAAAAAAAAAAAAAAAAAAAAAAAAAAAAAAAAAAACTTTCCCTGCACCTTACTGTGGTGAGGTGCTGTCCACCCCATGGGAACATCAGTTCACTTCACAGGCAGGCCCTGCAGTGGCAGTTGCTTGCCTGTGATTGATGGGTCTGCTGGACCAGACAGCTTGGGATTAACAACAAGTGTACCTCTAGTAATAACACTAGTAATAACTGTGCCAGGTTTACAGCAATTCTTCTCATACAGTAACAACTATTACTACCTGTGTGTAGACTGTCTTTTTAATACCTGTAGTAATAACTCCAGTAATACCTGTGTACCAGCTGACTAATAACACTGTACCTCTCTCTCTCTCTCTCTCTATATATATATATAAGGTTGGCACTTATACCTGTGTACCAGCTCACTAACAACACTGTACCTCTATATAACTAAGGTTGGCACTCATACCTGTGAACCAGCTCACTATAAGGTCAGCACTCAGCACACACCACCTCATGCCATGTCATTCACTGTCCACCTCTCTGGTGATGGCCGTAGCTTCTTCACATCCTCACCCAGGGTCTCAGGTCTTTCTCTCAGCATGTCCAAACCTTCTTGATCTCCTTTCTTCCTTCCTTATACTTTCACTTCCACTCATCTGAAAGAATTAAATGAACTGATATTTTGGAAGACACACCTGTCTTAAAATCAACACTGCATGTAGGCCAAGGTTTAATACATTATTATTATATAGTACTGTGAAAGCATGATAAAGTAAAGCCAGATGGATGCCTGGTGGTTTAGTGAGTCAGGGCACTCATCAAATGTGACCTAATAGGGCATTTACTGGTAACACAACATCACTAACAACAGCAGGGTTGGGTCTAATTAGGCAGTGTTTGTAAAACTGATGAGGTTCTATACACTACATAGTAACCTAACAATCATATATATTACAACTCTTCAAGACCTATTACTCTAATAATCTGGTTACATCTTATACATGAAAAGGCAAATGTCCCTCACCTCCTCCCTACCCCTGGATGGTGCACTGTTGGATGAGGGTAACTTCAACCTGCAGTCCACTGGGTTCACTAAATTACAAACATAAGGCCTGAAATGAGTCATAACTCAGGAACTGGTGGCCCAACTGGACTGGAAATTGTCTTATTCTTCATGTTAATGCAATCTAACAGTGCCTTGCTCCAAGACAACTTTGCACTACATGTGCCATTTTTGCTGTTACTGTAATAAACAAACATACAGAAATCAGATCATTATAATATACATTATTATTATCATTATCATTACTACTACAACTATTACTACTACTACTACCACCACTACTATGGCTGATATTATTATTATTATTATTACTATTATTATTACTACAACTACCACTGCTACTACTACTACTACCACCACTACTACTACTACTACTACACTGACTGTTCAAGCCCCAGGGGTGACCACAGACTCTGCCAGCCTTACATACTGTGGACTAATCAGCCTCACCTCAACACCCTACACTGTGATGGCAAAAAATGGAATTGGTTTGTCTTTTTTAACTAGGAGACTGTATGAGAGAAAAGTGGAGGGGGGGAGGGGGAGGGAGAGACCGAAGATGAGATGGAGTGATGGAGAGGTACATGAGAAAGGGGTGTGTGAGCTGGAGGGATGGAGAGTGAGTGACTAACTAGGAGAGAGTATAAGAGTGAGGTAGAGTGGGGGAGAGGGAGGGGAAGACTGAGGAGATGAAGGGATGGAGTAGTGAGGTATATGAGAGAGGGGGATGTAGGCTGGGGGAAGAGGGGTATAATGGCAGCGGACAGGGTGACATGGAGGTGATTTGTTTGTGGCCACCCTTTTCGGTATTAGGGCATCAGGTTGTAGATACATAAACAGAATACAGAATTGGGCAGTTACCATTTACAGTCTGAAGCTACAAACAATTATATTCAGGATGGTGGTGTACTACTGGACTGACAAGGATGACTGTTGAGGGTGGAGCTGTTTGTGGCAGACCAAAAAAGACTTGAGATGAGGTCCACACACTGTGACCTCAGGGACTAGGGACTGAAGAAAGGCTGCTAGAGATCAAGCAGCATGGAGAGGTGCCATTAGGTGACCAAGGCTGATGTATGCCAGCATGTCAGAGCCTTTATAAACAAAACAAAATGAAATGAATGATAAGATGGGAAAATGGATGAATTTATAAATGTTATGGCCGTGGAAAGAGATGGAGAACGAGACACTGACTTTTGATGCAAGGAAGAAGGAACCAAAGGCCTGATGCCTGCAAGATTGTTCCTGCCAAGAAAAAAGACATAAAAATAACAAAGCCAAATTCAGGACTCATTATCTTGAGATCCCTGGACACACTGCATTTAAAAGGTTGGAGGTCACAGGCAGTAGGAATGAAAGAGAGGAAGACAGTTCCAGAGTTGACCTGTTGTAAATATACATGAAGGACTGGGAGCACTGGTTAACTTACCTCCTACCTACCTACCTACCTACACTGGAGGTCACAGGCAGTAGGCAATACAGAGAGAGGAAGACAGTTGCGAGCTGACCTACTGCAGACATGTACGACTGGAAGTACTGGTTAACTTACCTCCTACCTACCTACCTACACATCTGCCTACCTACCTACCTACACTGGAGGTCATAGGCAGTAGGAAATACACAGGCAGTAGGCGATAGAGACAGGAAGACAGCTGCAGAGCTGAGCTGTTGTATACATGAAGGACTGGGAGTAACAGGTAATTCTTGCATTAGAGACTTGGACTGAAAAGGGATGAGAGTTTGCTGCCAGATGGGTGCTGTGTGCCCTCTCATAGGTGAACGCTGTATATGTAGAGGATGTGGGTGGGTAGGAGGGGGAGAGGGAGACCAAGGATGAGGTGGAGGGGTTGGGTGGAGAAGTATAGGAAGGTAGGGAGTTAGAGTCAGAGAGAGGGCAACCAGATGGTAGTGGAGAGGGTGACATGGAGGTGATTTGTTTATGATCATCCCTTAGGAATTAAAGCATCTGGCAATGGGTAGATAGATAGATAGAAAGATCGATAGACAGATTGATAGATAGACAGACAGAAGGATGGATGGACAGACAGATAGACAGATACAGAAATAGTGGATGGGAAGACCTAATTTAACTGGAAAACTTGAAAAACAGTAAATTAATGGATTTTTACACTGTGCAATATAACTGTGTATGAAAAGAGAAGGAAGGATGATAGGAGAAATGAAAGAGAATGAAGAAGTAAGGATGGGAGAAGAAATGAAAGAGAATGAAGTAAGGAAGGAAGGGAGAAGAAATGAAACAGATGTAAGGAAGGAAGGGAGAAGAAATGAAACAGATGTAAGGAAGGAAGGGAGAAAAAATGAAAGAGAATGAAGGAAGGATGGAAGGGAGAAATGAAAGAGAATGAAGTAAGGTTGTGGTAGGTAAGGGCGCTCACCATCCACTCACTCGATACAGTGCTGCTCTCGGGTGTCTGCCCTTTCCTCTCCATCCTTCTTTCCTTCCATTCTCTTCTGTCTTTCTTTCCTTCATTCTTTCCTTGTCCTTCTGCCTACGGGTAACTTTACACTCCCTCTTCTGTCTTTCTTTCCTTCATTCTTTCCTCTTCCTTCAGCCAGTGGGTGACTCTACACTGAGTGACAAGCCAAATGGTTTCCTGTACACCAGGAAACCATTTACTATGCTTGGTGGTAACCATATAACCAGATTTTGGCACCTGGTGGTTTAATGGGTAAATATTGCACTCCAATTGGATTGAGCCAGTGAAGGTTTATATCCAAGGGATGGTTGGGGTTGATTGCTCATGTAATGGCACTCAGGGATGAGTGAGGCTGGTCACTCTCATCTTAAATGTCGGGACCAACTGCCTAGCCCCGGGCTCCTATGCTCCTCATGGGGCAATGTAGGATTGGATGATGGAGAGATGGATGGATGAAGTAAGGAAGGATGTGAGAAGAAATGAAAGAGAATGATGTAAGGAAGGAAGGGAGAAGAAAGGAAAAATACAGCAAGGAAACAGGGTGAGAGGAAAGAAAAAAGGAAGTATGGAAGGAAAGAGAAAGTGAAGAAGCAAGGAAGGGAGAAGGAAGAGAAGGGAGGGAGAAGAAATGACAGAGAATGAAGTAAGAAAGGAAGGGAGAAGAAAGGAAAAACAGAGCATGGAAATAGGGTGGGAGGAAAGAAAAAAGGAAGGAAGGAAAGGGAATGTGAAGAAGCAAGGAAGGGAGAAGGAAGAGATGGAAGGAAGGAAGGGAGAAGGAAGAGATAGAAGGGAGGGAGAAGAAATGAAAATGAATGAAAGAAAGAAAGAAGAGAGAAAGGAAAAATACAGCAGGGAAATAGAGAAGCAGGAAAGAAAAAAGGAAGGAAGGAAAGGGAATGTGAAGACGCAAGGAAGGGAGAGGGGAGGGAGAAGAAACGAAAATGTATGAAGGAGAGAGAGAGGAGAGAGAAGGGAAAATACAGAAAGGAAATTGGGAAGGAGGAAAGAGAAAAAGAAGTATGGAAGGAAAGCGAGGGCGAAGAAGCAAGGAAGAGAGAGGTTACCATCCTTTCCAGAGAATTTATTTTTACTCTAACTTGGCCTAAAATTACCATCTCTCCACCTTGAATGCTGAGATGTAATAATAGATTAACGCTAGATTATAATGCTAGTCATGAAGAAGTGCTATGGAATGGATGGTGTGTTGCATCTTGTCCTGCTAGTCAGCTATGTGAAATAAGCTGCAAAAGAACAAAAATCTGGGCCAAGTTAAGGTGAAAGAACTAGAGTACCATATTCCCCTGTTAATCCCATGTTACTGCTAAATATGCAAGGTAGAATGATGGAAATTTTACACCTAGTTGAGGAGAGCCATGTGGAGAGGATGGAGAGTGAGAGACTAGCTAGGAGAGTGTAAATAAGTGAGGTGGAGGGGAAGAGGGAGGGGGAGACTGAGGATGAGATGAAGGGATGGAGCAAAGAGAGATATGAGTAAGGGGGGTGTAAGCTCGGGGGAAGGGAGTGAAATGGCGGGGGGCAGGGTGACATGGAGGCAATTTGTTTGTGGCCACCCCTTACAGGATTAAGGCGTCTAGCTACAGATAGATAGATAGACAGATTAAAGAGAGAGGAGGATAGTTAATTATTATCCACTATTACCCAGAAAAGATGCAGTACAGAACCTAACCCAACCTAAAATAATATTCCAGCAAACCCAACCCAACCCATCTGGGTTTAGTGTACAAAGCCACTCTCACAAGATATTGATAATTGTTTTGCTCCTGTCAGCAGCAATCATCAACAAGACTTTTCTTGTATGTGAGAGGATGGAGGATGACAACAGGGTGTGGAGGGTGAGAAGTGTGAATGTCAGGGGTTGGCGAGAGGCAGACTGAAAAAGACCTGGGATGAGATCATAGAGTGTAACCTCAGGGATAAGAGACTGAACAGGGAGGCTGCCAGAGACTGAGCAGCGTGGAGAGCCACCATCAGGTGCAGAGATCAAGCAGCATGGATAGCCATCATTAGGTGACCAAAGCCAACACATGCAAGCATGTTTAAGCCTTTATAAATGATATAATGAACAATACAATGGCATTTCGTTTGCAAACTGGTGTGAGATTATTAATAAACTTGGAGTTCTGAAGAGGTAATAGAAAAGAATGTCAACATCTGCCACAAGTGAACAAATGACACACAACACCATCAGGATCACCAAATTTGACAGTAATACTGAGTGACAGTGGCCTTGTACAACTACACCAGCCATCCTGACTTGGAAAATTAATGTTTTGCCAGGCTGCTGCTGCTGCTGCTGCTGCTGTTGAAAGCAGTGATGAGAAATAGGGAGGTGAGTATGGAAGTCAATACAGAAGGTTTACTGCGGTGTATGCTTACTGCACTGGTAATGTCATCAAGTGGTGGCCAACAGGTTTTACAAAAGTGTAGTTATTACATGCTGTACAGATTACTGCTTACCGTATGATGGAACAACAGAGATGCAATTCTGGTAAATGGGTCCTTCTTGTCTAAATGAACAGTGTCAAGACCTCTTGCTGCCACAGCCACCATAAGCAGGCACTGGTGGCCACACCTTGTCCTGCATCTGAGGATTGAAATAAAGAAATGGTTACAGATGGTTCTTTAAATCTATTCTCTAATATTTTTAACATACCCAACAGCGAAACATATTAACATTATTTCACTTAGTACCATTGGTTAAAATGAAAATATACCTAAGCAGATTTTGTCTTTATCAATGAAAGAAAAGTTGAGGGCATTCATTGTTAAATCCCTGTCACACTTAACTATAAAAAAATAAAAAGTCAATACTCTGATACAAGGTAAGCAATTGTATAACTGTTGCAATAAAATATAACTAAAGGTGAAAAGCAAGATACAGTATAACCTTGGACCTAACAAGAAAACAATACAGATAAAAGAAAACATCAGCCTTTGCAAGACAACCCCCAATGATCACAATGAAAGCAAGACACTGTACACAAACACCTGTATGCACTAAGAAAATGAGGCATATCTATTTTTATCAAATTACACACAGTTTTAATTTTGCTGATTTCAGCAAGCAAAAAACCTTAGCACGATTATGTGATACAGAATTTTAATGGCAAGAATAAATGAGACAAACACATCTATCCTAGAAAGTCATAGGATGACTTAAACACCCCTCACCCTATCATCATCACTTCCAACCAAGCTTCCCATCACAGAGACCTCCTTCCTAAGCTGAGTAAAATCGTCTGGCAGCAGCAAGAATAAAATCATCTGGGACACAGCAACAATACACTGAGAAAAGATGTAACAGTACTGAAGAGGTTCAAAAATACCAACATGGACTGGTTGTGATGCAGGTTCAATATCAACAAAATCACATTCCACTGAACAATATTTACTCTTCACTAACTTGGCCCAATTTTTCAGTCTTTTCCAGCTGTGTCACATAAGAGTAACTCGAGGCACAGAAAGGCAATGCTATTACTCATAATCCTTTTCACACTGTGCCTACTATCCTGTTTTAAGAAAGTTACAACTCATAATTCAGGCTGGAAAGATTTAAAATTTTTGGCCAAGCTAAAGTTCAGAGTATAATCTCAAGCAAACAAATAAAACAAAATATAATGGCCATATTACTATAACAATGTGAAGGTGTGGACATGCTATATCTACCTATAGCCAGACACCTTGATCCTGTGAGGGTACATATCTCCTCCCTGTCCACTGCCATCTACCTGCCCTCCCCCCAGATTACACCCCCTGCCTCTCCCTCCACCTCACTCACATACACCCTCCTGATGAAGTTTCCTGCTCTCCATTCCCCCAACTTACACCCCCCTCTCATATATCTCTCCACTCCATCCCTCCATCTCATCCTCAGTCTCCACCTCACTCACATACACTCTCAGAATTAATCTTCCTACACCCTCCTCTCTCATGCACCTCTCCACTCCATCCCTCCATCTCATCCTCAGTCTCCCCCTGCCACTTTCCCCACCTCCACCTCACTCACACAAACCCCTACTTAGTCTCTCTCTCCATTCCCCCCCACTTACACCTCCCTCTCATACCTCTATTCCATCCCTCCACCTCACTCTCATATTCCACCCCCAACTTACACCCTCCTCTCCTATATACCTCCACTCATCCCTCCATCTCATCCTCAGTCTCCCCCTCCCTCTTACCCCACATCCACCTTACTCACATACACTCCTAGTTAGTTTCCCTCTCCTTCCCATTTCAATTTACAACATCCTCTACTCAATCCCTCAGTTTCCCTCTCCCCCCCCCTCCACCTCACACATTAGGGCCGATTCACACTACACGGTTCGTCTCCTTACGGCTTTCATACGTTAATTATTTTATCGAAATCAATGGGGCTGTTCACACTATATTTTCCGTTTATTGTTCATCTTTCGTGCGGCTTTCAATCGTACGGATCGCCTACGTTTGGAAGAAATCTCTAACGAACGAAACGTATACGTATGGAAACGCTCCGTACCTCCACTGATCAGTGTGAACATCAATACGTATCAGTCACGGTGTGTTTACAGACAACAGAGGACAACTTTAGCCTGTCACTGCTTTTGGCCGTGAACAGTACTATAAGCAGTCATGAGTGACGAGAAGTTATTAGAACTGGTCAGAGGCTACGAGGAACTATATGACATGGGCAACAGAAAATACAACGATAACCATGTGAAAGAAAAAATATGGAAATTAATAGGAGAGGGATTGGAAAAACTGGGTAAGATATTTAAATATTTCACTATTTTATTATAACAGTGTGACAAATAGCATTTTATCCTTCATCCTATTCATTACCATTCATAGGGTATCTCTTAACACCCTATCCATTACCATTCACAGGTTCTCCCAACATCCTGTTCATAACCATTGGTAGGTTCTCTCTCAACCCTCTTTACGCCCATGGAAGAAAACCAGTGGGACTTCAAGAATCTTTTAAATTTCTTTTACAAGGAATGCACCTTGTGGAGCATTTCCTCCTTGTCTAGTTATGTCTACTAAAGAGCTTGCATTGTTCGTGACATTCATGGTTGTAACATCAGTGGCATTGTCACCTCAGTAGTTGTGCAAAAATGAATGTTGCAGCAAGCTGCTTTACACTAATTTCTGAGGCTTCTTGTCGGAGCCACAGCTGCACGCAGACTGACGAGATCATGGA
The DNA here is from genome assembly GCF_032717465.1 of Coenobita brevimanus. NCBI lineage: Eukaryota > Metazoa > Arthropoda > Malacostraca > Decapoda > Coenobitidae > Coenobita > Coenobita brevimanus. Next base: position 11,916 of record NW_027643768.1, on the reverse strand, counting down.
CATATAGTGTGAACAGTGACATAGCAAATGAACCGTAACCCTACGAAGACGAACCGTATAGTGTGAATTGGCCCTTAGTCTCTCACTCCAGCCCTCCATCTCATCCTTGGTCTCCCCTCCTACCTCACTCACATACACTCCTAGTTAATTCTCTCCCACTCCACTCCATCCCTCAGTCTCCCAGTTCTAATTTATGGAGCACAGACAACCAAATGACATATGATTTCTTACTAAACTCATGGAATGTTGCCATAACCTACCTACCAATAACAGATCTTTGAAAAAAAAAAAAAAGTGATAAGGCCACCTTATTTTTAAAGGTAATGAAGTAATATTTCTCGCCTTTTAAGACTTCATTCCCTTAAAAAACCTTGGAATAGCACTTCTAAAAAATTACAAGGTTACTTATGAACTGGCTGCTACAGTTTATATAACCCTTGTTAATTTCTTGGTCATAAACAGACACACATCTTAACCAAGACTGGCTGAAGTTTAAATCTATTGCTCATGGTCTGGTGCAAGTAGGCAACTAATAAAGTACTGTATGTATAAAATCAGTACTGCTGCTCCTGGCCTACCAAGCCATTCATACCCAGGCAACAGGTCTTTTAGTCCAACATGACACATGAACACTACAGCAGGTAATTTTTAGGCAATGTTGTTCCCACAACAATTTAAATCTATTTTATGCAAGGAAGAAGGAACCAAATGCTAGAAAATCTGAACGACTGTTCCCTCCAACAAAAAACTAAGTTAAGGGCCAAATTCAAGATCGTTCATCTTGAGATGCCTGGACACAGCATTAAAAAGACTGGAGGGTCATAGGCAGTAGGAAGAGTGAAAAGCAGTTCCAGAGTTAACCTATTGCGTACATGAAGGTTAACTCCTGCATTTGATAGCTGGACAGAAAAGGGATGAGAGTTTGCTGCTAGACAGGTGCTACTCACCCGCCAGGGTGGTGCAGGGATGCAAGCAGACGTTTCGCAGGGGCAGTGTCCATTGACACAGCAGTACAAATGAGATAAACATGCAACAGGTGTAGTCACATGGAATAAAAATTGGCAAGCTGCATCACTATGTGCCACTGATGCAATATGTCGAGATGTTTCAAAAAAAAAAAAAAAAAAAAAATTGGGGGGATGGGGGTTGCATTGTATGAAAAAATAAATAAATAGATAGAGGGGTTGCACCGATTTAAAAAAAAAAATGGAGAGGGGTGGGAGAGGGGTTGCATTGTTTGATGGTCCTTAACTATGAGGTATGACAGTCTCCTTGGTTACTTCGTTTATTTTCCCATCGCTTACAAAGGCTTCAACATGCCTGCATAAGTTAGCCTTGGTCACCTCCATACTACTTGATCTCTGGCAGTCTCCCTGTCCAGTCCCGTATACCTGAGGTCTCACTCTGACTTCATCCCAGGTCTTTTTTTTAGTCTGCCTCTCACAACTCGACCCTAAACAATCACAGCTCTCACCCTCCATCCTCTCCACATGTCCATACCATCGCATCCTACCCCTCCTCATCACTACATCAATACATTCAAGTCCCATTCTTCTTCTCAACTCTTCAACTGCAGTCCTAACACCCTTCCCAAGGCCTGTCATTCAAGGATGCACTACAAACAAATCTAATCATTGTCATTACTGTATGTTTAAGCCTATGAACATCCTCATCCTTCACTGCCCAGGTCTCACATGCCACATACAAAGATCCCTTAGCACTAAGGGAGAGCCCTCTCAATGTCAGGAGGCAACAGCTCCCTGAACTTCCTCCAGCCACTCCTTATCCTAGCCACACAGCTAACACCAGCTCCACCTCCAGCACATAGCATGTCCTCAAAAAAAAAAAAAAAAAAAAAAAAAAAAATCCTCTACACACTCAACAGCAAGACTAATCCTTTCATGCCTGAAATCTCCATATGCTCCCCCCCACACACTGCACACACCATGTCAGCATTTTTCACAGTCTACCTCTAACACCACATACACAGCCTCTCACCAACACTGAACAAGTTGTAATTCCTTCCCACACCCTAGTGGTAATCCACACATGGCCACACTCCCTCAGCTTTGACAGTACCACCACCAGCCCTAGATACCATCACCCTTGGTTACTAGTCGTATCAACCCTCCAATCACACAACACACTGCCATCAACTGAGACAAAAGGGAACAGGGATCTGTCAGGTTTGATAACATGCTATAACAAATTTAACAGACAATGGAGAAAGTTGCCTTCATGAGGTGGCAGTCTCCTTGGTTATGGCTACTAGTCATATCAATGTGCTATAGCAATACACTTTACAGGTACAGGAGGCTTGCTTTCATGTGTCTCCTTGGTTAATAGTCCTGCAGGTGGTAGGTGACTGTGATCATCCACTCACTTGATATACAGTGCAACCTCTTAAATTCGAAGTTCTTGTGTCCTTTTGATACTTTTGAAAAATTTGAACTTTTAATAAAGCATTTCTGTGGCTGTCTTAATTCTCATGGTTTAGACATGCTTTTGACACAAGCTTTGTTGTCTGGGCTAACTAGCTGGCTTCAGGCATCCTATTTTCCATTGTTAACACTACCATTTATCTCATCTCTTAACTCAAGGATCAGTACAATAATCGCTACAAACCATGAAGTGTTTCTTTCACATTTCCTTTCCTCATCTTGTGTATGTCCCCTTGTTCTAAAACACTTAGCAGTTCTATTCATATTTAACATCAATCAGTAAGTTGCAAGGGACAGTAATTATGCATTCATTTATTTACGTAAAAACTACAGTACTGAACATGAATATTTACATCTTTCAGCAACCACCATCCACTCCTTGATGTAGCACTGCCCGCTATCTCCATCATTATTTTTGTTTCTGTCCTCCTCTCTCCCTATTTCTCACATCTTTCCTGTCAATTTTTATTACTCCTTCCTTTTCAGGTGGCTTTACATTGAGTAAATGCCTAATGGTTTCCTGTAAGCCAGAAAACCATTTACAATGCTGGGTGGTAACCATATAACCAACACATACGTGATGCTACACTTCACATATTGTGCACTGATTACACAGTTTATTTTATGACATTTTATGATACGTACAATTACTGCCAGTCTGCATTACTATAATCTTGCAGAAATATTGCAATCTCAGTGATGAAATACTTAAGTACATGTGTGTGTGTGAAAAAAAATGGATGATGATGGTGGTGGTTTATATCTGCTCAAAAATAGATTGCACAGTGGTTTAACACTGATGCAAATGATCTATTAGAATTACACTAAGACTGCTGCCTACCAACAATCATGCTTCAGTCAAAAGTGAATAAAATCAGTTGATGTCTGACAAGTGGTGTTGCATGGTGTTGTGTGATAAAGGAATATTTACCATAATTCCACTCCAAAACTTAAAAACCTTATCACACTGCTTTGTAATGTCATACACTGTCAGGTTTAACACCACTGCTATCTTTGACAACACCTGCAATGAGTTATTTACTCTAGTTTCAGTTGGTACAGCACTGAGAACTGTCAAATTTGTCATACATGGTAGTTTCCATCACCAATCATTTCACAACACACACACTAAGTACTTGTGGCTGCATTCTTATACTGCATCAGTTTTGTTCCCAGCACTGCACTAATTGGTAAAGCCAGGACACCTGTTTGAAGCCACAATTATGGTCAAATATCTCTGGCAGCCTCCCTATTCAGTCCTAGCCCTGAGGTCACACCCTATGGCCTCTTCCCAGGTCTTTTTCAGTCTGCCTCTCACCCCTACCCTCAACCTTGCCACTTATCACCTTCCGCACCCAACTGTTACTCTCCATTAAAAATAAAATCAAGGCATTTGAGAGAAGAACAAGTACCAATGGAACTTACAAATCTGCATATAAGACAAGGTTTTACTATCACACCACTGATTTCCCTAGATAAATAGCTAAGGAAGAGGTGTTAGGGAGCTTCCTTTTGAATGCAGGGGTCTCCAACTGACTTAAGTTTAACCCCTAAAATAAATCATTACAGAAGAGATGTCAGGGAGCTTCCTGTTGTGTGTTAATTCACTCCTGCCACAGCCAATGGTTTTATCCAGCTCTGGGGATATTTTATTTACTGATGGGGTAACAATGGCTATCTGTCTTCTGTTGCAAGTCTCCAAAGACTTAAAACTATATGGAAAATTTAAGAATGAAACCTAAGGCACAAGGGGTGGCAGTGATCATTTCCTGGGATATGGTTGTTAGCACTGCCAATTTAACTGCAGCACACTTACTGCAAATAATTCCACTTAGCAAAATTGAGTTTTTAATGTTCTGCATGATTCTTGCAACTTTAGCTTCCTCAGCTATTTAAGCACAAGTTGCAGTGCATTTTGACTAACACCTACTGAGGCCAGTTCTGCAACCAACTGGCAATTAACAAAAGCAGCACCACAGCAAGATTTATTTATTTAAATGGCTCTTGTAGCTTTAAGGGTTGCTGACCTCTGGGCTATGGGAAAGGTGTACAGGCAAGGTAATGTCAATCTGGCATTAAGCTGTATCCCTCCACAAAAGGACAAAAAGCTATACCAATTTATGGGCTAAAATCGGTGCTTCCATCTCACTTAGATTTCTTAACCAAGGAAAAAATAATCTTGCCACTTAGCTATACTGTAGTCTGTCCTTCACCTGATGGAACTGGCCCATTAACATTGCTATTACTCTTTGAACAGCACCATATAGTACTGAATACATATCAAAGCACTTGTTTTTATACGAGAATATATAACCCCTCCACTTCTGTGATGCATTTAGTATATTGTTGCTGTATAACTTTACCTATTGTAGAATATGTAACAGTCTAACATTTGCCAGAATACTGTAGATGTAGCAGTAGTCTAATTTTACCTACTTAATATATACATGTGCGGTTTAATATAAGCCAGAGTACTGTAGATTACAGTATGTAGTAGTAGTAGTCTAACATTACAGTGCCTACTTTAGTACATGATGGAGTAGCCTAACATATGTCTAATATTACCTACCATACCTTGCTGGTGGTGCAGTGGGCAGGGTGGATGGCAAGTCCTGCGCCAGGTGTTACACTGTCTCCCTCAAACACTTGTGGCTGTGACTGCAGGAGGAACCGCCGGGAGTGCTTGGCGAGGAGAACATCTGGCACGGACTCATTAGACTGCTCAGGTTCTGTTGGGAACGGCACATAGTTAGGGAATAATATCACCAACATTTTATCCAAATTTCCCATACAGGGTGTTGCATGAAATGTGTGACAAACTTCAGCAAGTTGTTCTTGGGACAATTTTGAGTTAAAAATTGCTGTATCAACATGGGTTTAATTTCTCATCTATTATGCTCAGGTTCTGTTGGGAATGGCAGCAGATTAAAGACTGGTATCTGCAAAATGTTATCCATCACCACCACCACCAGGATTATCATCATCATCGTGTCTTTTTTCCCCACCTGCAAGTGGGGTTAGGTGGGGTCCAGAAGGCAAGGAAGAGGAAGTAACAAGATAGTGATGGACATAATCATTTTATCCAACCATCCTATATTTTAAAAATTCAATGCAGCTTTATAATGAACCATGAGTAACTTTTAAGTAAACAGTTAAGTCACCATCAATTTAACAATGAAACCACCAAGACATGGAGTACTTGGAGAACACAACACCTAAACCCTTCAATCACCAAGCCCTTGCCCTGTGACTGTGACCTTTGACTGATCATTCCAAATACAGTAATGTGCCTTACTTGTAACGATGGCTTTTTGTATCCTGGCTCCCTCTCTGCACCAGCTTCAACTTGTTCTTCAATTTACTCCTCAGACCACCAGCTTCTTTCATCACCTTAGCCACATCTTTCTTCTCTTTGGTCATCTTTTTCCCTTCTGCTTCCTTCATCCTGCAAAATCAATTATCATAATCAGTACAACATTGCCATTTACAGTTGTATTCTTGGTGGATTTGGATATATCTCAGCACCTCTTTCTGAGCCATTCACTGTGCACATTTCATCTCAGTGTGGTTTTGTATATTACTGATGCCAACACTGTCACTGTACAAGCACCATAAATAACAGTGCATAATGCTGAGGTGTAATATACAAAAAGGGTTGTTATGAGAGAGGGTTGTATACAAGAGAGGGGCATGTGAACTGAGAACACAATAGTGAAATGATGGGGGACAGGGCGACATGGAGGCGATTTGTTTGTGGCAACCCCTTATGGGATTAAGGCATCTGGCAACAGATAGACAGATGGACAGATAGGTTGTTAAGGAAGGGCTGCTATCAAGCCACCTATGCTCCCTACACCATTTAACCCTTTGACTGGACCTGATGCACACAGTTTTTATTCAAGCTAACACCAAAGTATTTTATAAAACTATGACAGTTACTAGCAGTCACAGGCTCATGAAAACTAACTAGAAATAAACTCTTTCTCTGTAACTGATCCATCTAAAAGTTATATTTAGGCAAACACTACATGATTATACTCAGGTTTAAACTAGTGCACAACAGATGCTGACATACAATATATCAAGTAATACAGCATCAGTACAGGTACTTCAGGTTTAAAAAAAAAAAAGCAGCACACATTCAGGAGTGGTATTTCCCTCCTCATTTAACTTAAGTGCTATTATAAATGTGACAGTCTGCCTCTCACAATCCTACCCCCGACGTTCACACTTCTCACTTTCCACACCCAACTATCATCCTCCACCCTCTCCACATGCCCAAACCATCTCAATCTACCCCTCATCACCACAACACCAATACACCTCAGTCCCAGCCTTTCTCTCAACTCTTCAGTCATTAACCAGCCCCCCAGGCCTCACATCCTAGTTAAATCAACCCAACCTAATCTAGCTTAACCTCACCTAACCCAGTTTAATTGTATTTAACCTCACAATCTCACGTAACCTCCCCATACTTAACATAACCTATTTTGAAGCAGCCTAACTGCATCTAACCCTACCTAATCCTACCCAGTCTCACTTAACCATACCATACCCGACCTAACCCAACCCAGTCAAGCCTAAAATGACCTAATCCAACCGAACCTAACCCAGCTTAACCCAACTAAATAAAACCCATCCCAAAACCTATCCAAACCGACGTATTCTAAAGCAATCTAACCTAATCCGTCTATATCTAGTCGAACTGAAGCCAACCCAACCAAAAATTACCTAATCAGACCAAACCCTGCCCAAAGTGACCTAACCTAACTTTCGATCGGCTATATATTCGCTATTAAATTTTGCTGCCTGAAAAAAAGTCTACGGATGTCACATTCCAAGTTTCGCCTGTTCTGTGTACACGTATAACTTCGTTCTTACCTAATTGTATCTTTACAGGAATGAGTCAAGCTCGTACTGTCCCGTGTCTTAAACTATATTTATCGTACATATTCTTAAATTTGTGAATTGTTTTGGCAAACACTATTTCATTCGGTAGTGCAATTCCATTGATCAATTGCTCTGTTTGGGAAACCGAATTTCCTTACGTCTTTATCACCTCTCCTTCTCAGCATGTCTTCATTTATGTATGTGTGTGTGTGTGTGTGTGTGTAATTCACCGGGTCGTGTGTGTGTGTGTGTGTGTGTGTGTGTGTGTGTGTTCTTACCTAATTGTATCTTTACAGGAATGAGTCGTACTGTCCCGTGTCTTAAACCATTTTTATCGTACATATCCTTAAATTTATGAATTGTTTTGGCACACACTTTCATCCGGTAGTGAATTCCACTGACCAATTGCCCTATTTGGGAAACTAAATTTCCTTACGTCTTTATTGCCTCTCTTTTTATGCAGTTTTTTGCAGTGTCCTCTTGCTGATGCATCCCCATAGGTTATATACTTATTTATGTCTATTTTCTCCTTCCCTGATATGCATTTATATAGTTATAATCATGTCTCCTCTTTTCCTTCTTTTATAAGAGAAGGAAAAGAGGAGACATGATTATACTGTATATCATATACAGTATACTATATAAATGCATATCAGGGTAGGAGAAAATAGACATAAATAAGTATATAACCTATGGGGATGCATCAGCAAGAGGACACTGCAAAAAACTGCATAAAAAGAGAGGCAATAAAGACGTAAGGAAATTTAGTTTCCCAAATAGGGCAATTGGTCAGTGGAATTCACTACCGGATGAAAGTGTGTGCCAAAACAATTCATAAATTTAAGGATATGTACGATAAAAATGGTTTAAGACACGGGACAGTACGACTCATTCCTGTAAAGATACAATTAGGTAAGAACACACACACACACACACGCACACACACACACACACACACACACACACATACATAAATGAAGACATGCTGAGAAGGATAATAACATCATTCATTAGACCAACACTGGAATATGCATCAGTAGTCTGGAGTCCTCATCTAAAAAAGCACATAGACAAGATTGAAAAAGTTCAAAAGGCCGCTACAAGATGGATACCAAGCTTAAGGGACCTAAGCTACGAAGAAAGACTAAATAAACTGAATCTACCAACACTACAGGAGAGAAGGAAAAGAGGTGACATGATAATGCTATATAAATGCATATCAGGAAAGGAGAAAATAGACATAAATGATTACTTAACATATGGAGAAGCATCAGCAAGAGGACACCGCAAAAAATTGCATAAGGAGAGGTGATAAAGACGTAAGGAAATTCAGTTTCCCAAACAGAGCAATTGAACACCATATTATAGTGTTTGCAACACCTTAAACCTTCTTCAGTTATACTTTTCAAGTAGTGCCCAATTCTCTTGCTGTATGGGGCTACTCTTGGGTCAGCATTATTAAATTCTTTAAGCAACTTACCTCACTCCAGTTACCTCCATATTCACTTACCGCAGGCCTTTGCCGGTTCCACCTTTATATTTTGTAGTTTCCCAACCTCCCGTCACCCATCAAAGAAATACCAGTACTATATGACAATAGACCAGCTGGCCCACGCTAGTCAGCTCCTACACAAGTGTGACTAAATAAAAGAAAGTCATAATCCCACTGGCTGGGGAAGCACCCAGGCACCTTTCTTACCAGTTTATTTCTGTATCGTGGTAGGTGGTGGCGACTATCATCCACTCACTTGATGTATTGCTGCCTACTTCCTCCATAGCCTTTATCATTCTTTTCTGTGCCTGTCCTACTCTCTTCCTATTTCTCCCATCTTTCCTGTCACTTCTTATTGCTTTTCTTTCCTTTACAGGTGGCTTTACATTGAGTGACAAGCCAAATGATTTCCTGTAAGCCAAGAAACCATTTACAACGCTGGGTGGTAACCATATAACCAAACCATACGTGCTTCCTATGTGTGAACAAGTGGGTTGGTGGAGGGTTAGTGCCCCTCCCCTTAAAACAAATAACTCAAAGTCAAATGGCCACCCCTTAAGGGATTATGGTGTCTGGCAATAGATAGATAGTTATTTCGGAGATTATACCGATCATTCATATTCAAATCGAAGTAACTGTTAAATGACAGGTTGTGCAAAGACTTGTAAACAAACAGAGCAGTGCAGTAGGACTTTATATCAAGCAATTTTAGGATACCCAATTTCTTGAAAGATGGATTAGTGTGGTCATAATTGCGTAAGTTTTCCATTATACGGACCGATTTCTTTTGGGCTATAAATAAGCGGTTTAATTGAGTTACTTGAGAGGAGCATGTGGAGTGAAGTGGAGGGACAGGCTGACGAATGAAGAAGTGAAGGAACGTTGTGGGGTGGATGTGGATGTGGTTGAGAAGATTAGGAGAAATACACTGAGGTGGTTTGGACATATGGAGAGAATGGAGAATGAAAGACTGACTAAGAGGGTGTATGTAGGTGAGGTGGAGGGAGGGAGAGGGAGGGGTAGACCAAGGATGAGGTGGAGGGATGGAGTTGAGAGGTATATGAGGGAGGGGGGGGTGAGTTGGGGGGAGGGTAATCAAATGGTGGGTAACAGAGTGACTTGGAGGTGTTTTGTCTGCGGCCACCCTTTGCGGGATTAGGGCGTCGGGCTATAGATAGATAGATAGATAGAATTGTGTCTTATGAGCACCACTCCATACATTGTTACAATAAAACAATAAAGGAAAAATCAGCAAATAATAAATGAGCTTAAAAGACTGTGTTGTTAGTTAATCACAAATTTGGTACATGATCCCACACTGTTTGCTAATCTTTGTATGGAGATACTGGATATGTAAATGCCATGACAAACGTTCATCAATTATAACACCAAGGAATTTTATACTGTCCACTCTTTCAACTGACTGGGCACCTATGTAGATGTTGGGTTGATTTGCAATGCTTTGTGTCCTTCTAAATATAATGTAATGAGATTTGCCTACATTTAGTGTGAGTTTGTTGCTTGTTATCTATTTTTTAATATCTGTTAGGCTGCTATTTACAACATTTGTTAGTTCATTGAGATTTTGGTGGCTGGCATAAAAGGTACTATCATCTGCAAATAGTACTGGCTTCATATGTGAGGTAGCGTACACGATGTCATTTATGTACAAAATAAACAAGAGTGGTCCTAAGACCGACCCCTGGGGAACTCCAGATTCTACCGGCATACAGATAGACTGGCACTGTTTGTATTGCACAAACTGTTTGTGATTGGCTAAGTAGGAAGCAAACCATTGATTTGAAGTGCCTCGTATACCATAGTGGTCAAGCTTCTTTAGTAATACAGAGTGATTTACAGTATCAAATGCCTTAGCCAGATCTAGAAATACACCCATAGTAAATTTATTTTCATCAAATGAAGTCAGCATGTCCTTGGTGAATGACAACAAAACACTCTTGGTAGACAATTTTTCCCTAAATCCAAATTGTGAATCAGTGATAATATTGTTGTTGGTGCAAAACTGAATTAACCTACCATAAACCAATTTCTCTCTTATCTTACTGATTGCTGGCAGGACTGAGATAGGGCGATTATTGCTTAACAGCTTATGATCACCAGATTTAAAAACTGGAATGGCTTTGGCCAATTTCAACATGTCAGGAAACTTTCCAGTTTCAAAAGATAAATTAAAGAGGAAGACAAGTACAGGAACTAGATTGGCCATTATTTCCTTAACGATGGACATGGGGATATCGTTATATCCGGGACCAACATTCCGTAGATTTTTTATAGTCTAACTTCATGTTCAGTAGTAGGTGACAAAACGAATACACTGTCTTGCCTATTGTGTAAATATGAATAGAAATTAACCTCAGACTCTCCAACAGACTCAGCAAGTTTCTTAACAACACTGACAAAGTAATTATTAAAATGGTCAGCTACTTCCTTAGGTTCATATACCTCATTATTGTTTACTAAATAAAAGCAATTATTTCTTTGTCGTGAAGAAGGCTTATTAAGGATGGAGTTTATTATACACCAGCTTTTTTTACTGTTACCTATATTTTCACTTATTTTATTCTTATAGTAATCTGACTTTGCCTCTGATTTTAGCTGTGATTTCATTGCGCAGTCTGCGATACTCTGCACCGTACGTAATGGGTTTCTTGGCACACTTTCTTTGAAGCTTGTTTCTTTCTCGGATCCCTTGCCTTACGATGGATATTAGATTTCATTCCTCCAAGTCAAAAAGTCTTCCCTAGCCTGAATAAAACAACCTTAAGACAGCAGGAAGAGAATAAAAAAGAAATCACCACACAGGAGAGGTTAAGTAAATTTTCATATACAGGATATTCTGTGGCATTTTTCAGAACTCAGGAGGTCTGAGTAAAAAATGCTGTATCAAGATGGGTCCCATTCTCAGCCATTACAGAGCCACAGTTACAACGGCCTTATGGGCTAATCATGAGGAACCCCAATTTCAACCATCAGGTCATCAGTAACTGTAGCTCTGTAATGGCTCAGAACTGGGCCAGGTGACAGCATTTTTTACTAAATTTTACCCTTAGAATAATCTCCTTAAGTTTTTGA